>NW_027137163.1:0-132160 GCF_040869045.1 Eurosta solidaginis
GCATCAGAGCGACAATTTTTGAGATAGTTATTAAAATTGTTTAAAGGTTGTCAAACGTTGTTTCTCGTTGTATATCCTTTAATTCTAGAGTTAAATTGATAAATAACGTGTACGAATTTGTTTAACGCATTTGTTTTGGTTACTCGACGTCTCCGTTCTCATGTAGCCTACATATTGCGTTTTTTTTTTAATTTGCTTTCCTGGCTAAAGGTTAGCATGTTTAAAATACGTAAGTCGTTTTGTTCATCATATTTAAGTAGATAACTCATCAGTTGTTTGCATCAGAGCGATAATTTTTGAGATAGTTATTAAAACTGTTTAAAGGTTGTCAAACGTTGTTTCTCGTTGTATATCCTTTAATTCTAGAGTTAAATTGATAAATAACGTGTACGAATTTGTTTAACGCATTTGTTTTGGTTACTCGACGTCTCCGTTCTCGTGTAGCCTACATATTGCGTTTTTTTTTTAATTTGCTTACCGGACTAAAGGTTAGCAGGTTTAAAATACGTAAGTAGTTTTGTTCATCAAATCTAAGTAGATAACTCATCAGTTGTTTGCATCAGAGCGATAATTTTTGAGATAGTTATTAAAACTGTTTAAAAGTTGTCAAACGTTGTTTCTCGTTGTATATCCTTTAATTCTAGAGTTAAATTGATAAATAACGTGTACGAATTTGTTTAACGCATTTGTTTTGGTTACTCGACGTCTCCGTTCTCGTGTAGCCTACACATTGCGTTTTTTTTTTAATTTGCTTACCGGGCTAAAGGTTAGCATGTTTAAAATACGTAAGTCGTTTTGTTCATCAAATTTAAGTAGATAACTCATCAGTTGTTTGCATCAGAGCGATAATTTTTGAGATAGTTATTAAAACTGTTTAAAAGTTGTCAAACGTTGTTTCTCGTTGTATATCCTTTAATTCTAGAGTTAAATTGATAAATAACGTGTACGAATTTGTTTAACGCATTTGTTTTGGTTACTCGACGTCTCCGTTCTCGTGTAGCCTACATATTGCGTTTTTTTTTTTAATTTGCTTACCTGGCTAAAGGTTAGCATGTTTAAAATACGTAAGTCGTTTTGTTCATCATATTTAAGTAGATAACTCATCAGTTGTTTGCATCAGAGCGATAATTTTTGAGATAGTTATTAAAACTGTTTAAAGGTTGTCAAACGTTGTTTCTCGTTGTATATCCTTTAATTCTAGAGTTAAATTGATAAATAACGTGTACGAATTTGTTTAACGCATTTGTTTTGGTTACTCGACGTCTCCGTTCTCGTGTAGCCTACATATTGCGTTTTTTTTTTAATTTGCTTACCGGGCTAAAGGTTAGCATGTTTAAAATACGTAAGTCGTTTTGTTCAACAAATTTGAGTAGATAACTCAGCAGTTGTTTGCATGAGAGCGACAATTTTTGAGATAGTTATTAAAATTGTTTAAAGGTTGTCAAACGTTGTTTCTCGTTGTATATCCTTTAATTCTAGAGTTAAATTGATAAATAACGTGTACGAATTTGTTTAACGCATTTGTTTTGGTTACTCGACGTCTCCGTTCTCGTGTAGCCTACATATTGTGTTTTTTTTTTAATTTGCTTACCGGGCTAAAGGTTAGCATGTTTAAAATACGTAAGTCGTTTTGTTCATCATATTTAAGTAGATAACTCATCAGTTGTTTGCATCAGAGCGATAATTTTTGAGATAGTTATTAAAACTGTTTAAAGGTTGTCAAACGTTGTTTCTCGTTGTATATCCTTTAATTCTAGAGTTAAATTGATAAATAACGTGTACGAATTTGTTTAACGCATTTGTTTTGGTTACTCGACGTCTCCGTTCTCGTGTAGCCTACATATTGCGTTTTTTTTTTAATTTGCTTACCGGGCTAAAGGTTAGCATGTTTAAAATACGTAAGTCGTTTTGTTCATCAAATTTAAGTAGATAACTCATCAGTTGTTTGCATCAGAGCGATAATTTTTGAGATAGTTATTAAAACTGTTTAAAGGTTGTCAAACGTTGTTTCTCGTTGTATATCCTTTAATTCTAGAGTTAAATTGATAAATAACGTGTACGAATTTGTTTAACGCATTTGTTTTGGTTACTCGACGTCTCCGTTCTCGTGTAGCCTACATATTGCGTTTTTTTTTTAATTTGCTTACCGGGCTAAAGGTTAGCATGTTTAAAATACGTAAGTCGTTTTGTTCATCAAATTTAAGTAGATAACTCATCAGTTGTTTGCATCAGAGCGATAATTTTTGAGATAGTTATTAAAACTGTTTAAAAGTTGTCAAACGTTGTTTCTCGTTGTATATCCTTTAATTCTAGAGTTAAATTGATAAATAACGTGTACGAATTTGTTTAACGCATTTGTTTTGGTTACTCGACGTCTCCGTTCTCGTGTAGCCTACATATTGCGTTTTTTTTTTAATTTGCTTACCTGGCTAAAGGTTAGCATGTTTAAAATACGTAAGTCGTTTTGTTCATCATATTTAAGTAGATAACTCATCAGTTGTTTGCATCAGAGCGATAATTTTTGAGATAGTTATTAAAACTGTTTAAAGGTTGTCAAACGTTGTTTCTCGTTGTATATCCTTTAATTCTAGAGTTAAATTGATAAATAACGTGTACGAATTTGTTTAACGCATTTGTTTTGGTTACTCGACGTCTCCGTTCTCGTGTAGCCTACATATTGCGTTTTTTTTTTAATTTGCTTACCGGGCTAAAGGTTAGCATGTTTAAAATACGTAAGTCGTTTTGTTCAACAAATTTGAGTAGATAACTCAGCAGTTGTTTGCATGAGAGCGACAATTTTTGAGATAGTTATTAAAATTGTTTAAAGGTTGTCAAACGTTGTTTCTCGTTGTATATCCTTTAATTCTAGAGTTAAATTGATAAATAACGTGTACGAATTTGTTTAACGCATTTGTTTTGGTTACTCGACGTCTCCGTTCTCGTGTAGCCTACATATTGTGTTTTTTTTTTAATTTGCTTACCGGGCTAAAGGTTAGCATGTTTAAAATACGTAAGTCGTTTTGTTCATCATATTTAAGTAGATAACTCATCAGTTGTTTGCATCAGAGCGATAATTTTTGAGATAGTTATTAAAACTGTTTAAAGGTTGTCAAACGTTGTTTCTCGTTGTATATCCTTTAATTCTAGAGTTAAATTGATAAATAACGTGTACGAATTTGTTTAACGCATTTGTTTTGGTTACTCGACGTCTCCGTTCTCGTGTAGCCTACATATTGCGTTTTTTTTTTAATTTGCTTACCGGGCTAAAGGTTAGCATGTTTAAAATACGTAAGTCGTTTTGTTCATCAAATTTAAGTAGATAACTCATCAGTTGTTTGCATCAGAGCGATAATTTTTGAGATAGTTATTAAAACTGTTTAAAGGTTGTCAAACGTTGTTTCTCGTTGTATATCCTTTAATTCTAGAGTTAAATTGATAAATAACGTGTACGAATTTGTTTAACGCATTTGTTTTGGTTACTCGACGTCTCCGTTCTCGTGTACCCTACATATTGCGTTTTTTTTTTAATTTGCTTACCTGGCTAAAGGTTAGCATGTTAAAAATACGTAAGTCGTTTTGTTCATCATATTTAAGTAGATAACTCATCAGTTGTTTGCATCAGAGCGATAATTTTTGAGATAGTTATTAAAACTGTTTAAAGGTTGTCAAACGTTGTTTCTCGTTGTATATCCTTTAATTCTAGAGTTAAATTGATAAATAACGTGTACGAATTTGTTTAACGCATTTGTTTTGGTTACTCGACGTCTCCGTTCTCGTGTAGCCTACATATTGCGTTTTTTTTTTAATTTGCTTACCGGGCTAAAGGTTAGCATGTTTAAAATACGTAAGTCGTTTTGTTCATCATATTTAAGTAGATAACTCATCAGTTGTTTGCATCAGAGCGATAATTTTTGAGATAGTTATTAAAACTGTTTAAAGGTTGTCAAACGTTGTTTCTCGTTGTATATCCTTTAATTCTAGAGTTAAATTGATAAATAACGTGTACGAATTTGTTTAACGCATTTGTTTTGGTTACTCGACGTCTCCGTTCTCGTGTAGCCTACATATTGCGTTTTTTTTTAATTTGCTTACCTGGCTAAAGGTTAGCATGTTTAAAATACGTAAGTCGTTTTGTTCATCATATTTAAGTAGATAACTCATCAGTTGTTTGCATCAGAGCGATAATTTTTGAGATAGTTATTAAAACTGTTTAAAGGTTGTCAAACGTTGTTTCTCGTTGTATATCCTTTAATTCTAGAGTTAAATTGATAAAAAACGTGTACGAATTTGTTTAACGCATTTGTTTTGGTTACTCGACGTCTCCGTTCTCGTGTAGCCTACATATTGCGTTTTTTTTTTAATTTGCTTACCGGGCTAAAGGTTAGCATGTTTAAAATACGTAAGTCGTTTTGTTCATCAAATTTAAGTAGATAACTCATCAGTTGTTTGCATCAAAGCGATAATTTTTGAGATAGTTATTAAAACTGTTTAAAGGTTGTCAAACGTTGTTTCTCGTTGTATATCCTTTAATTCTAGAGTTAAATTGATAAATAACGTGTACGAATTTGTTTAACGCATTTGTTTTGGTTACTCGACGTCTCCGTTCTCGTGTAGCCTACATATTGCGTTTTTTTTTTAATTTGCTTACCGGGCTAAAGGTTAGCATGTTTAAAATACGTAAGTCGTTTTGTTCAACAAATTTAAGTAGATAACTCATCAGTTGTTTGCATCAGAGCGATAATTTTTGAGATAGTTATTAAAACTGTTTAAAAGTTGTCAAACGTTGTTTCTCGTTGTATATCCTTTAATTCTAGAGTTAAATTGATAAATAACGTGTACGAATTTGTTTAACGCATTTGTTTTGGTTACTCGACGTCTCCGTTCTCGTGTAGCCTACATATTGCGTTTTTTTTTTAATTTGCTTACCGGGCTAAAGGTTAGCATGTTTAAAATACGTAAGTCGTTTTGTTCATCAAATTTAAGTAGATAACTCATCAGTTGTTTGCATCAGAGCGACAATTTTTGAGATAGTTATTAAAACTGTTTAAAGGTTGTCAAACGTTGTTTCTCGTTGTATATCCTTTAATCCTAGAGTTAAATTGATAAATAACGTGTACGAATTTGTTTAACGCATTTGTTTTGGTTACTCGACGTCTCCGTTCTCGTGTAGCCCACATATTGCGTTTTTTTTTTAATTTGCTTACCGGGCTAAAGGTTAGCATGTTTAAAATACGTAAGTCGTTTTGTTCATCATATTTAAGTAGATAACTCATCAGTTGTTTGCATCAGAGCGATAATTTTTGAGATAGTTATTAAAACTGTTTAAAGGTTGTCAAACGTTGTTTCTCGTTGTATATCCTTTAATTCTAGAGTTAAATTGATAAATAACGTGTACGAATTTGTTTAACGCATTTGTTTTGGTTACTCGACGTCTCCGTTCTCGTGTAGCCTACATATTGCGTTTTTTTTTTAATTTGCTTACCGGGCTAAAGGTTAGCATGTTTAAAATACGTAAGTCGTTTTGTTCAACAAATTTAAGTAGATAACTCATCAGTTGTTTGCATCAGAGCGATAATTTTTGAGATAGTTATTAAAACTGTTTAAAGGTTGTCAAACGTTGTTTCTCGTTGTATATCCTTTAATTCTAGAGTTAAATTGATAAATAACGTGTACGAATTTGTTTAACGCATTTGTTTTGGTTACTCGACGTCTCCGTTCTCGTGTAGCCTACATATTGCGTTTTTTTTTTAATTTGCTTACCTGGCTAAAGGTTAGCATGTTTAAAATACGTAAGTCGTTTTGTTCATCATATTTAAGTAGATAACTCATCAGTTGTTTGCATCAGAGCGATAATTTTTGAGATAGTTATTAAAACTGTTTAAAAGTTGTCAAACGTTGTTTCTCGTTGTATATCCTTTAATTCTAGAGTTAAATTGATAAATAACGTGTACGAATTTGTTTAACGCATTTGTTTTGGTTACTCGACGTCTCCGTTCTCGTGTAGCCTACATATTGCGTTTTTTTTTTAATTTGCTTACCTGGCTAAAGGTTAGCATGTTTAAAATACGTAAGTCGTTTTGTTCATCAAATTTAAGTAGATAACTCATCAGTTGTTTGCATCAGAGCGATAATTTTTGAGATAGTTATTAAAACTGTTTAAAAGTTGTCAAACGTTGTTTCTCGTTGTATATCCTTTAATTCTAGAGTTAAATTGATAAATAACGTGTACGAATTTGTTTAACGCATTTGTTTTGGTTACTCGACGTCTCCGTTCTCGTGTAGCCTACATATTGCGTTTTTTTTTTAATTTGCTTACCTGGCTAAAGGTTAGCATGTTTAAAATACGTAAGTCGTTTTGTTCATCATATTTAAGTAGATAACTCATCAGTTGTTTGCATCAGAGCGATAATTTTTGAGATAGTTATTAAAACTGTTTAAAGGTTGTCAAACGTTGTTTCTCGTTGTATATACTTTAATTCTAGAGTTAAATTGATAAATAACGTGTACGAATTTGTTTAACGCATTTGTTTTGGTTACTCGACGTCTCCGTTCTCGTGTAGCCTACATATTGCGTTTTTTTTTTAATTTGTTTACCTGGCTAAAGGTTAGCATGTTTAAAATACGTAAGTCGTTTTGTTCATCATATTTAAGTAGATAACTCATCAGTTGTTTGCATCAGAGCGATAATTTTTGAGATAGTTATTAAAACTGTTTAAAGGTTGTCAAACGTTGTTTCTCGTTGTATATCCTTTAATTCTAGAGTTAAATTGATAAATAACGTGTACGAATTTGTTTAACGCATTTGTTTTGGTTACTCGACGTCTCCGTTCTCGTGTAGCCTACATATTGCGTTTTTTTTTTAATTTGCTTACCGGGCTAAAGGTTAGCATGTTTAAAATACGTAAGTCGTTTTGTTCAACAAATTTGAGTAGATAACTCAGCAGTTGTTTGCATGAGAGCGACAATTTTTGAGATAGTTATTAAAACTGTTCAAAGGTTGTCAAACGTTGTTTCTCGTTGTATATCCTTTAATTCTAGAGTTAAATTGATAAATAACGTGTACGAATTTGTTTAACGCATTTGTTTTGGTTACTCGACGTCTCCGTTCTCGTGTAGCCTACATATTGCGTTTTTTTTTTAATTTGCTTACCGGGCTAAAGGTTAGCATGTTTAAAATACGTAAGTCGTTTTGTTCAACAAATTTGAGTAGATAACTCATCAGTTGTTTGCATCAGAGCGATAATTTTTGAGATAGTTATTAAAACTGTTTAAAAGTTGTCAAACGTTGTTTCTCGTTGTATATCCTTTAATTCTAGAGTTAAATTGATAAATAACGTGTACGAATTTGTTTAACGCATTTGTTTTGGTTACTCGACGTCTCCGTTCTCGTGTAGCCTACATATTGCGTTTTTTTTTTAATTTGCTTACCTGGCTAAAGGTTAGCATGTTTAAAATACGTAAGTCGTTTTGTTCATCATATTTAAGTAGATAACTCATCAGTTGTTTGCATCAGAGCAATAATTTTTGAGATAGTTATTAAAACTGTTTAAAGGTTGTCAAACGTTGTTTCTCGTTGTATATCCTTTAATTCTAGAGTTAAATTGATAAATAACGTGTACGAATTTGTTTAACGCATTTGTTTTGGTTATTCGACGTCTCCGTTCTCGTGTAGCCTACATATTGCGTTTTTTTTTTAATTTGCTTACCGGGCTAAAGGTTAGCATGTTTAAAATACGTAAGTCGTTTTGTTCAACAAATTTGAGTAGATAACTCAGCAGTTGTTTGCATGAGAGCGACAATTTTTGAGATAGTTATTAAAACTGTTTAAAGGTTGTCAAACGTTGTTTCTCGTTGTATATCCTTTAATTCTAGAGTTAAATTGATAAATAACGTGTACGAATTTGTTTAACGCATTTGTTTTGGTTACTCGACGTCTCCGTTCTCGTGTAGCCTACATATTGCGTTTTTTTTTTAATTTGCTTACCGGGCTAAAGGTTAGCATGTTTAAAATACGTAAGTCGTTTTCTTCAACAAATTTGAGTAGATAACTCAGCAGTTGTTTGCATCAGAGCGACAATTTTTGAGATAGTTATTAAAATTGTTTAAAGGTTGTCAAACGTTGTTTCTCGTTGTATATCCTTTAATTCTAGAGTTAAATTGATAAATAACGTGTACGAATTTGTTTAACGCATTTGTTTTGGTTACTCGACGTCTCCGTTCTCGTGTAGCCTACATATTGCGTTTTTTTTTTAATTTGCTTACCGGGCTAAAGGTTAGCATGTTTAAAATACGTAAGTCGTTTTGTTCATCAAATTTAAGTAGATAACTCATCAGTTGTTTGCATCAGAGCGACAATTTTTGAGATAGTTATTAAAACTGTTTAAAGGTTGTCAAACGTTGTTTCTCGTTGTATATCCTTTAATTCTAGAGTTAAATTGATAAATAACGTGTACGAATTTGTTTAACGCATTTGTTTTGGTTACTCGACGTCTCCGTTCTCGTGTAGCCTACATATTGCGTTTTTTTTTTAATTTGCTTACCGGGCTAAAGGTTAGCATGTTTAAAATACGTAAGTCGTTTTGTTCATCAAATTTAAGTAGATAACTCATCAGTTGTTTGCATCAGAGCGACAATTTTTGAGATAGTTATTAAAACTGTTTAAAGGTTGTCAAACGTTGTTTCTCGTTGTATATCCTTTAATTCTAGAGTTAAATTGATAAATAACGTGTACGAATTTGTTTAACGCATTTGTTTTGGTTACTCGACGTCTCCGTTCTCGTGTAGCCTACATATTGCGTTTTTTTTTTAATTTGCTTACCGGGCTAAAGGTTAGCATGTTTAAAATACGTAAGTCGTTTTGTTCAACAAATTTGAGTAGATAACTCAGCAGTTCTTTGCATCAGAGCGACAATTTTTGAGATAGTTATTAAAATTGTTTAAAGGTTGTCAAACGTTGTTTCTCGTTGTATATCCTTTAATTCTAGAGTTAAATTGATAAATAACGTGTACGAATTTGTTTAACGCATTTGTTTTGGTTACTCGACGTCTCCGTTCTCGTGTAGCCTACATATTGCGTTTTTTTTTTAATTTGCTTACCTGGCTAAAGGTTAGCATGTTTAAAATACGTAAGTCGTTTTGTTCATCATATTTAAGTAGATAACTCATCAGTTGTTTGCATCAGAGCGATAATTTTTGAGATAGTTATTAAAACTGTTTAAAGGTTGTCAAACGTTGTTTCTCGTTGTATATCCTTTAATTCTAGAGTTAAATTGATAAATAACGTGTACGAATTTGTTTAACGCATTTGTTTTGGTTACTCGACGTCTCCGTTCTCGTGTAGCCTACATATTGCGTTTTTTTTTTAATTTGCTTACCTGGCTAAAGGTTAGCATGTTTAAAATACGTAAGTCGTTTTGTTCATCATATTTAAGTAGATAACTCATCAGTTGTTTGCATCAGAGCGATAATTTTTGAGATAGTTATTAAAACTGTTTAAAGGTTGTCAAACGTTGTTTCTCGTTGTATATCCTTTAATTCTAGAGTTAAATTGATAAATAACGTGTACGAATTTGTTTAACGCATTTGTTTTGGTTACTCGACGTCTCCGTTCTCGTTTAGCCTACATATTGCGTTTTTTTTTTAATTTGCTTACCGGGCTAAAGGTTAGCATGTTTAAAATACGTAAGTCGTTTTGTTCAACAAATTTAAGTAGATAACTCATCAGTTGTTTGCATCAGAGCGACAATTTTTGAGATAGTTATTAAAACTGTTTAAAGGTTGTCAAACGTTGTTTCTCGTTGTATATCCTTTAATTCTAGAGTTAAATTCATAAATAACGTGTACGAATTTGTTTAACGCATTTGTTTTGGTTACTCGACGTCTCCGTTCTCGTGTAGCCTACATATTGCGTTTTTTTTTTAATTTGCTTACCGGGCTAAAGGTTAGCATGTTTAAAATACGTAAGTCGTTTTGTTCAACAAATTTGAGTAGATAACTCAGCAGTTGTTTGCATCAGAGCGACAATTTTTGAGATAGTTATTAAAATTGTTTAAAGGTTGTCAAACGTTGTTTCTCGTTGTATATCCTTTAATTCTAGAGTTAAATTGATAAATAACGTGTACGAATTTGTTTAACGCATTTGTTTTGGTTACTCGACGTCTCCGTTCTCGTGTAGCCTACATATTGCGTTTTTTTTTTAATTTGCTTACCTGGCTAAAGGTTAGC
Source organism: Eurosta solidaginis (assembly GCF_040869045.1). NCBI lineage: Eukaryota > Metazoa > Arthropoda > Insecta > Diptera > Tephritidae > Eurosta > Eurosta solidaginis. Next base: position 10,225 of record NW_027137163.1, read on the forward strand.
ATGTTTAAAATACGTAAGTCGTTTTGTTCATCATATTTAAGTAGATAACTCATCAGTTGTTTGCATCAGAGCGATAATTTTTGAGATAGTTATTAAAACTGTTTAAAGGTTGTCAAACGTTGTTTCTCGTTGTATATCCTTTAATTCTAGAGTTAAATTGATAAATAACGTGTACGAATTTGTTTAACGCATTTGTTTTGGTTACTCGACGTCTCCGTTCTCGTGTAGCCTACATATTGCGTTTTTTTTTTAATTTGCTTACCTGGCTAAAGGTTAGCATGTTTAAAATACGTAAGTCGTTTTGTTCATCATATTTAAGTAGATAACTCATCAGTTGTTTGCATCAGAGCGATAATTTTTGAGATAGTTATTAAAACTGTTTAAAGGTTGTCAAACGTTGTTTCTCGTTGTATATCCTTTAATTCTAGAGTTAAATTGATAAATAACGTGTACGAATTTGTTTAACGCATTTGTTTTGGTTACTCGACGTCTCCGTTCTCGTGTAGCCTACATATTGCGTTTTTTTTTTAATTTGCTTACCTGGCTAAAGGTTAGCATGTTTAAAATACGTAAGTCGTTTTGTTCATCAAATTTAAGTAGATAACTCATCAGTTGTTTGCATCAGAGCGACAATTTTTGAGATAGTTATTAAAACTGTTTAAAGGTTGTCAAACGTTGTTTCTCGTTGTATATCCTTTAATTCTAGAGTTAAATTGATAAATAACGTGTACGAATTTGTTTAACGCATTTGTTTTGGTTACTCGACGTCTCCGTTCTCGTGTAGCCTACATATTGCGTTTTTTTTTTAATTTGCTTACCGGGCTAAAGGTTAGCATGTTTAAAATACGTAAGTCGTTTTGTTCAACAAATTTGAGTAGATAACTCAGCAGTTGTTTGCATCAGAGCGACAATTTTTGAGATAGTTATTAAAATTGTTTAAAGGTTGTCAAACGTTGTTTCTCGTTGTATATCCTTTAATTCTAGAGTTAAATTGATAAATAACGTGTACGAATTTGTTTAACGCATTTGTTTTGGTTACTCGACGTCTCCGTTCTCGTGTAGCCTACATATTGCGTTTTTTTTTTAATTTGCTTACCTGGCTAAAGGTTAGCATGTTTAAAATACGTAAGTCGTTTTGTTCATCATATTTAAGTAGATAACTCATCAGTTGTTTGCATCAGAGCGATAATTTTTGAGATAGTGATTAAAACTGTTTAAAGGTTGTCAAACGTTGTTTCTCGTTGTATATCCTTTAATTCTAGAGTTAAATTGATAAATAACGTGTACGAATTTGTTTAACGCATTTGTTTTGGTTACTCGACGTCTCCGTTCTCGTGTAGCCTACATATTGCGTTTTTTTTTTAATTTGCTTACCTGGCTAAAGGTTAGCATGTTTAAAATACGTAAGTCGTTTTGTTCATCATATTTAAGTAGATAACTCATCAGTTGTTTGCATCAGAGCGATAATTTTTGAGATAGTTATTAAAACTGTTTAAAGGTTGTCAAACGTTGTTTCTCGTTGTATATCCTTTAATTCTAGAGTTAAATTGATAAATAACGTGTACGAATTTGTTTAACGCATTTGTTTTGGTTACTCGACGTCTCCGTTCTCGTGTAGCCTACATATTGCGTTTTTTTTTTTAATTTGCTTACCGGGCTAAAGGTTAGCATGTTTAAAATACGTAAGTCGTTTTGTTCATCATATTTAAGTAGATAACTCATCAGTTGTTTGCATCAGAGCGATAATTTTTGAGATAGTTATTAAAACTGTTTAAAGGTTGTCAAACGTTGTTTCTCGTTGTATATCCTTTAATTCTAGAGTTAAATTGATAAATAACGTGTACGAATTTGTTTAACGCATTTGTTTTGGTTACTCGAAGTCTCCGTTCTCGTTTAGCCTACATATTGCGTTTTTTTTTAATTTGCTTACCGGGCTAAAGGTTAGCATGTTTAATATACGTAAGTCGTTTTGTTCATCAAATTTAAGTAGATAACTCATCAGTTGTTTGCATCAGAGCGATAATTTTTGAGATAGTTATTAAAATTGTTTAAAGGTTGTCAAACGTTGTTTCTCGTTGTATATCCTTTAATTCTAGAGTTAAATTGATAAATAACGTGTAAGAATTTGTTTAACGTATTTGTTTTGGTTACTCGACGTCTCCGTTCTCGTGTAGCCTACATATTGCGTTTTTTTTTAATTTGCTTACCGGGCTAAAGGTTAGCATGTTTAAAATACGTAAGTCGTTTTGTTCATCATATTTAAGTAGATAACTCATCAGTTGTTTGCATCAGAGCGATAATTTTTGAGATAGTTATTAAAACTGTTTAAAGGTTGTCAAACGTTGTTTCTCGTTGTATATCCTTTAATTCTAGAGTTAAATTGATAAATAACGTGTACGAATTTGTTTAACGCATTTGTTTTGGTTACTCGACGTCTCCGTTCTCGTGTAGCCTACATATTGCGTTTTTTTTTTAATTTGCTTACCTGGCTAAAGGTTAGCATGTTTAAAATACGTAAGTCGTTTTGTTCATCAAATTTAAGTAGATAACTCATCAGTTGTTTGCATCAGAGCGATAATTTTTGAGATAGTTATTAAAACTGTTTAAAAGTTGTCAAACGTTGTTTCTCGTTGTATATCCTTTAATTCTAGAGTTAAATTGATAAATAACGTGTACGAATTTGTTTAACGCATTTGTTTTGGTTACTCGACGTCTCGGTTCTCGTGTAGCCTACATATTGCGTTTTTTTTTTAATTTGCTTACCGGGCTAAAGGTTAGCATGTTTAAAATACGTAAGTCGTTTTGTTCATCAAATTTAAGTAGATAACTCATCAGTTGTTTGCATCAGAGCGATAATTTTTGAGATAGTTATTAAAACTGTTTAAAGGTTGTCAAACGTTGTTTCTCGTTGTATATCCTTTAATTCTAGAGTTAAATTGATAAATAACGTGTACGAATTTGTTTAACGCATTTGTTTTGGTTACTCGACGTCTCCGTTCTCGTGTAGCCTACATATTGCGTTTTTTTTTTAATTTGCTTACCTGGCTAAAGGTTAGCATGTTTAAAATACGTAAGTCGTTTTGTTCATCAAATTTAAGTAGATAACTCATCAGTTGTTTGCATCAGAGCGATAATTTTTGAGATAGTTATTAAAACTGTTTAAAAGTTGTCAAACGTTGTTTCTCGTTGTATATCCTTTAATTCTAGAGTTAAATTGATAAATAACGTGTACGAATTTGTTTAACGCATTTGTTTTGGTTACTCGACGTCTCCGTTCTCGTGTAGCCTACATATTGCGTTTTTTTTTTAATTTGCTTACCTGGCTAAAGGTTAGCATGTTTAAAATACGTAAGTCGTTTTGTTCATCAAATTTAAGTAGATAACTCATCAGTTGTTTGCATCAGAGCGATAATTTTTGAGATAGTTATTAAAACTGTTTAAAAGTTGTCAAACGTTGTTTCTCGTTGTATATCCTTTAATTCTAGAGTTAAATTGATAAATAACGTGTACGAATTTGTTTAACGCATTTGTTTTGGTTACTCGACGTCTCCGTTCTCGTGTAGCCTACATATTGCGTTTTTTTTTTAATTTGCTTACCGGGCTAAAGGTTAGCATGTTTAAAATACGTAAGTCGTTTTGTTCAACAAATTTAAGTGGATAACTCATCAGTTGTTTGCATCAGAGCGATAATTTTTGAGATAGTTATTAAAACTGTTTAAAGGTTGTCAAACGTTGTTTCTCGTTGTATATCCTTTAATTCTAGAGTTAAATTGATAAATAACGTGTACGAATTTGTTTAACGCATTTGTTTTGGTTACTCGACGTCTCCGTTCTCGTGTAGCCTACATATTGCGTTTTTTTTTTAATTTGCTTACCGGGCTAAAGGTTAACATGTTTAAAATACGTAAGTCGTTTTGTTCATCAAATTTAAGTAGATAACTCATCAGTTGTTTGCATCAGAGCGATAATTTTTGAGATAGTTATTAAAACTGTTTAAAGGTTGTCAAACGTTGTTTCTCGTTGTATATCCTTTAATTCTAGAGTTAAATTGATAAATAACGTGTACGAATTTGTTTAACGCATTTGTTTTGGTTACTCGACGTCTCCGTTCTCGTGTAGCCTACATATTGCGTTTTTTTTTTAATTTGCTTACCGGGCTAAAGGTTAGCATGTTTAAAATACGTAAGTCGTTTTGTTCAACAAATTTGAGTAGATAACTCAGCAGTTGTTTGCATCAGAGCGACAATTTTTGAGATAGTTATTAAAATTGTTTAAAGGTTGTCAAACGTTGTTTCTCGTTGTATATCCTTTAATTCTAGAGTTAAATTGATAAATAACGTGTACGAATTTGTTTAACGCATTTGTTTTGGTTACTCGACGTCTCCGTTCTCGTGTAGCCTACATATTGCGTTTTTTTTTTAATTTGCTTACCTGGCTAAAGGTTAGCATGTTTAAAATACGTAAGTCGTTTTGTTCATCAAATTTAAGTAGATAACTCATCAGTTGTTTGCATCAGAGCGATAATTTTTGAGATAGTTATTAAAACTGTTTAAAGGTTGTCAAACGTTGTTTCTCGTTGTATATCCTTTAATTCTAGAGTTAAATTGATAAATAACGTGTACGAATTTGTTTAACGCATTTGTTTTGGTTACTCGACGTCTCCGTTCTCGTGTAGCCTACATATTGCGTTTTTTTTTTAATTTGCTTACCTGGCTAAAGGTTAGCATGTTTAAAATACGTAAGTCGTTTTGTTCATCATATTTAAGTAGATAACTCATCAGTTGTTTGCATCAGAGCGATAATTTTTGAGATAGTTATTAAAACTGTTTAAAGGTTGTCAAACGTTGTTTCTCGTTGTATATCCTTTAATTCTAGAGTTAAATTGATAAATAACGTGTACGAATTTGTTTAACGCATTTGTTTTGGTTACTCGACGTCTCCGTTCTCGTGTAGCCTACATATTGCGTTTTTTTTTTAATTTGCTTACCGGGCTAAAGGTTAGCATGTTTAAAATACGTAAGTCGTTTTGTTCATCAAATTTAAGTAGATAACTCATCAGTTGTTTGCATCAGAGCGACAATTTTTGAGATAGTTATTAAAACTGTTTAAAGGTTGTCAAACGTTGTTTCTCGTTGTATATCCTTTAATTCTAGAGTTAAATTGATAAATAACGTGTACGAATTTGTTTAACGCATTTGTTTTGGTTACTCGACGTCTCCGTTCTCGTGTAGCCTACATATTGCGTTTTTTTTTTTAATTTGCTTACCGGGCTAAAGGTTAGCATGTTTAAAATACGTAAGTCGTTTTGTTCATCAAATTTAAGTAGATAACTCATCAGTTGTTTGCATCAGAGCGATAATTTTTGAGATAGTTATTAAAACTGTTTAAAGGTTGTCAAACGTTGTTTCTCGTTGTATATCCTTTAATTCTAGAGTTAAATTGATAAATAACGTGTACGAATTTGTTTAACGCATTTGTTTTGGTTACTCGACGTCTCCGTTCTCGTGTAGCCTACATATTGCGTTTTTTTTTTAATTTGCTTACCGGGCTAAAGGTTAGCATGTTTAAAATACGTAAGTCGTTTTGTTCAACAAATTTGAGTAGATAACTCAGCAGTTGTTTGCATCAGAGCGACAATTTTTGAGATAGTTATTAAAATTGTTTAAAGGTTGTCAAACGTTGTTTCTCGTTGTATATCCTTTAATTCTAGAGTTAAATTGATAAATAACGTGTACGAATTTGTTTAACGCATTTGTTTTGGTTACTCGACGTCTCCGTTCTCGTGTAGCCTACATATTGCGTTTTTTTTTAATTTGCTTACCGGGCTAAAGGTTAGCATGTTTAAAATACGTAAGTCGTTTTGTTCATCAAATTTAAGTAGATAACTCATCAGTTGTTTGCATCAGAGCGACAATTTTTGAGATAGTTATTAAAACTGTTTAAAGGTTGTCAAACGTTGTTTCTCGTTGTATATACTTTAATTCTAGAGTTAAATTGATAAATAACGTGTACGAATTTGTTTAACGCATTTGTTTTGGTTACTCGACGTCTCCGTTCTCGTGTAGCCTACATATTGCGTTTTTTTTTTAATTTGCTTACCTGGCTAAAGGTTAGCATGTTTAAAATACGTAAGTCGTTTTGTTCATCATATTTAAGTAGATAACTCATCAGTTGTTTGCATCAGAGCGATAATTTTTGAGATAGTTATTAAAACTGTTTAAAGGTTGTCAAACGTTGTTTCTCGTTGTATATCCTTTAATTCTAGAGTTAAATTGATAAATAACGTGTACGAATTTGTTTAACGCATTTGTTTTGGTTACTCGACGTCTCCGTTCTCGTGTAGCCTACATATTGCGTTTTTTTTTTAATTTGCTTACCGGGCTAAAGGTTAGCATGTTTAAAATACGTAAGTCGTTTTGTTCATCAAATTTAAGTAGATAACTCATCAGTTGTTTGCATCAGAGCGACAATTTTTGAGATAGTTATTAAAACTGTTTAAAGGTTGTCAAACGTTGTTTCTCGTTGTATATCCTTTAATTCTAGAGTTAAATTGATAAATAACGTGTACGAATTTGTTTAACGCATTTGTTTTGGTTACTCGACGTCTCCGTTCTCGTGTAGCCTACATATTGCGTTTTTTTTTTAATTTGCTTACCGGGCTAAAGGTTAGCATGTTTAAAATACGTAAGTCGTTTTGTTCAACAAATTTGAGTAGATAACTCAGCAGTTGTTTGCATCAGAGCGACAATTTTTGAGATAGTTATTAAAATTGTTTAAAGGTTGTCAAACGTTGTTTCTCGTTGTATATCCTTTAATTCTAGAGTTAAATTGATAAATAACGTGTACGAATTTGTTTAACGCATTTGTTTTGGTTACTCGACGTCTCCGTTCTCGTGTAGCCTACATATTGCGTTTTTTTTTTAATTTGCTTACCTGGCTAAAGGTTAGCATGTTTAAAATACGTAAGTCGTTTTGTTCATCATATTTAAGTAGATAACTCATCAGTTGTTGCATCAGAGCGATAATTTTTGAGATAGTTATTAAAACTGTTTAAAGGTTGTCAAACGTTGTTTCTCGTTGTATATCCTTTAATTCTAGAGTTAAATTGATAAATAACGTGTACGAATTTGTTTAACGCATTTGTTTTGGTTACTCGACGTCTCCGTTCTCGTGTAGCCTACATATTGCGTTTTTTTTTTAATTTGCTTACCTGGCTAAAGGTTAGCATGTTTAAAATACGTAAGTCGTTTTGTTCATCATATTTAAGTAGATAACTCATCAGTTGTTTGCATCAGAGCGATAATTTTTGAGATAGTTATTAAAACTGTTTAAAGGTTGTCAAACGTTGTTTCTCGTTGTATATCCTTTAATTCTAGAGTTAAATTGATAAATAACGTGTACGAATTTGTTTAACGCATTTGTTTTGGTTACTCGACGTCTCCGTTCTCGTGTAGCCTACATATTGCGTTTTTTTTTTAATTTGCTTACCTGGCTAAAGGTTAGCATGTTTAAAATACGTAAGTCGTTTTGTTCATCAAATTTAAGTAGATAACTCATCAGTTGTTTGCATCAGAGCGATAATTTTTGAGATAGTTATTAAAATTGTTTAAAGGTTGTCAAACGTTGTTTCTCGTTGTATATCCTTTAATTCTAGAGTTAAATTGATAAATAACGTGTACGAATTTGTTTAACGCATTTGTTTTGGTTACTCGACGTCTCCGTTCTCGTGTAGCCTACATATTGCGTTTTTTTTTTAATTTGCTTACCGGGCTAAAGGTTAGCATGTTTAAAATACGTAAGTCGTTTTGTTCATCATATTTAAGTAGATAACTCATCAGTTGTTTGCATCAGAGCGATAATTTTTGAGATAGTTATTAAAACTGTTTAAAGGTTGTCAAACGTTGTTTCTCGTTGTATATCCTTTAATCCTAGAGTTAAATTGATAAATAACGTGTACGAATTTGTTTAACGTATTTGTTTTGGTTACTCGACGTCTCCGTTCTCGTGTAGCCTACATATTGCGTTTTTTTTTAATTTGCTTACCGGGCTAAAGGTTAGCATGTTTAAAATACGTAAGTCGTTTTGTTCATCAAATTTAAGTAGATAACTCATCAGTTGTTTGCATCAGAGCGATAATTTTTGAGATAGTTATTAAAACTGTTTAAAGGTTGTCAAACGTTGTTTCTCGTTGTATATACTTTAATTCTAGAGTTAAATTGATAAATAACGTGTACGAATTTGTTTAACGCATTTGTTTTGGTTACTCGACGTCTCCGTTCTCGTGTAGCCTACATATTGCGTTTTTTTTTTAATTTGCTTACCTGGCTAAAGGTTAGCATGTTTAAAATACGTAAGTCGTTTTGTTCATCATATTTAAGTAGATAACTCATCAGTTGTTTGCATCAGAGCGATAATTTTTGAGATAGTTATTAAAACTGTTTAAAGGTTGTCAAACGTTGTTTCTCGTTGTATATCCTTTAATTCTAGAGTTAAATTGATAAATAACGTGTACGAATTTGTTTAACGCATTTGTTTTGGTTACTCGACGTCTCCGTTCTCGTGTAGCCTACATATTGCGTTTTTTTTTTAATTTGCTTACCGGGCTAAAGGTTAGCATGTTTAAAATACGTAAGTCGTTTTGTTCAACAAATTTGAGTAGATAACTCAGCAGTTGTTTGCATCAGAGCGACAATTTTTGAGATAGTTATTAAAACTGTTTAAAGGTTGTCAAACGTTGTTTCTCGTTGTATATACTTTAATTCTAGAGTTAAATTGATAAATAACGTGTACGAATTTGTTTAACGCATTTGTTTTGGTTACTCGACGTCTCCGTTCTCGTGTAGCCTACATATTGCGTTTTTTTTTTAATTTGCTTACCTGGCTAAAGGTTAGCATGTTTAAAATACGTAAGTCGTTTTGTTCATCATATTTAAGTAGATAACTCATCAGTTGTTTGCATCAGAGCGATAATTTTTGAGATAGTTATTAAAACTGTTTAAAGGTTGTCAAACGTTGTTTCTCGTTGTATATCCTTTAATTCTGGAGTTAAATTGATAAATAACGTGTACGAATTTGTTTAACGCATTTGTTTTGGTTACTCGACGTCTCCGTTCTCGTGTAGCCTACATATTGCGTTTTTTTTTTAATTTGCTTACCGGGCTAAAGGTTAGCATGTTTAAAATACGTAAGTCGTTTTGTTCATCATATTTAAGTAGATAACTCATCAGTTGTTTGCATCAGAGCGATAATTTTTGAGATAGTTATTAAAACTGTTTAAAGGTTGTCAAACGTTGTTTCTCGTTGTATATCCTTTAATCCTAGAGTTAAATTGATAAATAACGTGTACGAATTTGTTTAACGTATTTGTTTTGGTTACTCGACGTCTCCGTTCTCGTGTAGCCTACATATTGCGTTTTTTTTTTAATTTGCTTACCGGGCTAAAGGTTAGCATGTTTAAAATACGTAAGTCGTTTTGTTCATCAAATTTAAGTAGATAACTCATCAGTTGTTTGCATCAGAGCGATAATTTTTGAGATAGTTATTAAAACTGTTTAAAGGTTGTCAAACGTTGTTTCTCGTTGTATATACTTTAATTCTAGAGTTAAATTGATAAATAACGTGTACGAATTTGTTTAACGCATTTGTTTTGGTTACTCGACGTCTCCGTTCTCGTGTAGCCTACATATTGCGTTTTTTTTTTAATTTGCTTACCTGGCTAAAGGTTAGCATGTTTAAAATACGTAAGTCGTTTTGTTCATCATATTTAAGTAGATAACTCATCAGTTGTTTGCATCAGAGCGATAATTTTTGAGATAGTTATTAAAACTGTTTAAAGGTTGTCAAACGTTGTTTCTCGTTGTATATCCTTTAATTCTAGAGTTAAATTGATAAATAACGTGTACGAATTTGTTTAACGCATTTGTTTTGGTTACTCGACGTCTCCGTTCTCGTGTAGCCTACATATTGCGTTTTTTTTTTAATTTGCTTACCGGGCTAAAGGTTAGCATGTTTAAAATACGTAAGTCGTTTTGTTCAACAAATTTGAGTAGATAACTCAGCAGTTGTTTGCATCAGAGCGACAATTTTTGAGATAGTTATTAAAACTGTTTAAAGGTTGTCAAACGTTGTTTCTCGTTGTATATACTTTAATTCTAGAGTTAAATTGATAAATAACGTGTACGAATTTGTTTAACGCATTTGTTTTGGTTACTCGACGTCTCCGTTCTCGTGTAGCCTACATATTGCGTTTTTTTTTTAATTTGCTTACCTGGCTAAAGGTTAGCATGTTTAAAATACGTAAGTCGTTTTGTTCATCATATTTAAGTAGATAACTCATCAGTTGTTTGCATCAGAGCGATAATTTTTGAGATAGTTATTAAAACTGTTTAAAGGTTGTCAAACGTTGTTTCTCGTTGTATATCCTTTAATTCTAGAGTTAAATTGATAAATAACGTGTACGAATTTGTTTAACGCATTTGTTTTGGTTACTCGACGTCTCCGTTCTCGTGTAGCCTACATATTGCGTTTTTTTTTTAATTTGCTTACCGGGCTAAAGGTTAGCATGTTTAAAATACGTAAGTCGTTTTGTTCATCATATTTAAGTAGATAACTCATCAGTTGTTTGCATCAGAGCGATAATTTTTGAGATAGTTATTAAAACTGTTTAAAGGTTGTCAAACGTTGTTTCTCGTTGTATATCCTTTAATCCTAGAGTTAAATTGATAAATAACGTGTACGAATTTGTTTAACGTATTTGTTTTGGTTACTCGACGTCTCCGTTCTCGTGTAGCCTACATATTGCGTTTTTTTTTTAATTTGCTTACCGGGCTAAAGGTTAGCATGTTTAAAATACGTAAGTCGTTTTGTTCATCAAATTTAAGTAGATAACTCATCAGTTGTTTGCATCAGAGCGATAATTTTTGAGATAGTTATTAAAACTGTTTAAAGGTTGTCAAACGTTGTTTCTCGTTGTATATACTTTACTAGAGTTAAATTGATAAATAACGTGTACGAATTTGTTTAACGCATTTGTTTTGGTTACTCGACGTCTCCGTTCTCGTGTAGCCTACATATTGCGTTTTTTTTTTAATTTGCTTACCTGGCTAAAGGTTAGCATGTTTAAAATACGTAAGTCGTTTTGTTCATCATATTTAAGTAGATAACTCATCAGTTGTTTGCATCAGAGCGATAATTTTTGAGATAGTTATTAAAACTGTTTAAAGGTTGTCAAACGTTGTTTCTCGTTGTATATCCTTTAATTCTAGAGTTAAATTGATAAATAACGTGTACGAATTTGTTTAACGCATTTGTTTTGGTTACTCGACGTCTCCGTTCTCGTGTAGCCTACATATTGCGTTTTTTTTTAAATTTGCTTACCGGGCTAAAGGTTAGCATGTTTAAAATACGTAAGTCGTTTTGTTCAACAAATTTGAGTAGATAACTCAGCAGTTGTTTGCATCAGAGCGACAATTTTTGAGATAGTTATTAAAACTGTTTAAAGGTTGTCAAACGTTGTTTCTCGTTGTATATACTTTAATTCTAGAGTTAAATTGATAAATAACGTGTACGAATTTGTTTAACGCATTTGTTTTGGTTACTCGACGTCTCCGTTCTCGTGTAGCCTACATATTGCGTTTTTTTTTTAATTTGCTTACCTGGCTAAAGGTTAGCATGTTTAAAATACGTAAGTCGTTTTGTTCATCATATTTAAGTAGATAACTCATCAGTTGTTTGCATCAGAGCGATAATTTTTGAGATAGTTATTAAAACTGTTTAAAGGTTGTCAAACGTTGTTTCTCGTTGTATATCCTTTAATTCTAGAGTTAAATTGATAAATAACGTGTACGAATTTGTTTAACGCATTTGTTTTGGTTACTCGACGTCTCCGTTCTCGTGTAGCCTACATATTGCGTTTTTTTTTTAATTTGCTTACCGGGCTAAAGGTTAGCATGTTTAAAATACGTAAGTCGTTTTGTTCATCATATTTAAGTAGATAACTCATCAGTTGTTTGCATCAGAGCGATAATTTTTGAGATAGTTATTAAAACTGTTTAAAGGTTGTCAAACGTTGTTTCTCGTTGTATATCCTTTAATCCTAGAGTTAAATTGATAAATAACGTGTACGAATTTGTTTAACGTATTTGTTTTGGTTACTCGACGTCTCCGTTCTCGTGTAGCCTACATATTGCGTTTTTTTTTTAATTTGCTTACCGGGCTAAAGGTTAGCATGTTTAAAATACGTAAGTCGTTTTGTTCATCAAATTTAAGTAGATAACTCATCAGTTGTTTGCATCAGAGCGATAATTTTTGAGATAGTTATTAAAACTGTTTAAAGGTTGTCAAACGTTGTTTCTCGTTGTATATACTTTAATTCTAGAGTTAAATTGATAAATAACGTGTACGAATTTGTTTAACGCATTTGTTTTGGTTACTCGACGTCTCCGTTCTCGTGTAGCCTACATATTGCGTTTTTTTTTGTAATTTGCTTACCTGGCTAAAGGTTAGCATGTTTAAAATACGTAAGTCGTTTTGTTCATCATATTTAAGTAGATAACTCATCAGTTGTTTGCATCAGAGCGATAATTTTTGAGATAGTTATTAAAACTGTTTAAAGGTTGTCAAACGTTGTTTCTCGTTGTATATCCTTTAATTCTAGAGTTAAATTGATAAATAACGTGTACGAATTTGTTTAACGCATTTGTTTTGGTTACTCGACGTCTCCGTTCTCGTGTAGCCTACATATTGCGTTTTTTTTTTAATTTGCTTACCGGGCTAAAGGTTAGCATGTTTAAAATACGTAAGTCGTTTTGTTCATCAAATTTAAGTAGATAACTCATCAGTTGTTTGCATCAGAGCGACAATTTTTGAGATAGTTATTAAAACTGTTTAAAGGTTGTCAAACGTTGTTTCTCGTTGTATATCCTTTAATTCTAGAGTTAAATTGATAAATAACGTGTACGAATTTGTTTAACGCATTTGTTTTGGTTACTCGACGTCTCCGTTCTCGTGTAGCCTACATATTGCGTTTTTTTTTTAATTTGCTTACCGGGCTAAAGGTTAGCATGTTTAAAATACGTAAGTCGTTTTGTTCAACAAATTTGAGTAGATAACTCAGCAGTTGTTTGCATGAGAGCGACAATTTTTGAGATAGTTATTAAAATTGTTTAAAGGTTGTCAAACGTTGTTTCTCGTTGTATATCCTTTAATTCTAGAGTTAAATTGATAAATAACGTGTACGAATTTGTTTAACGCATTTGTTTTGGTTACTCGACGTCTCCGTTCTCGTGTAGCCTACATATTGCGTTTTTTTTTTAATTTGCTTACCGGGCTAAAGGTTAGCATGCTTAAAATACGTAAGTCGTTTTGTTCAACAAATTTAAGTAGATAACTCATCAGTTGTTTGCATCAGAGCGATAATTTTTGAGATAGTTATTAAAACTGTTTAAAGGTTGTCAAACGTTGTTTCTCGTTGTATATCCTTTAATTCTAGAGTTAAATTAATAAATAACGTGTACGAATTTGTTTAACGCATTTGTTTTGGTTACTCGACGTCTCCGTTCTCGTGTAGCCTACATATTACGTTTTTTTTTTAATTTGCTTACCGGGCTAAAGGTTAGCATGTTTAAAATACGTAAGTCGTTTTGTTCAACAAATTTGAGTAGATAACTCAGCAGTTGTTTGCATGAGAGCGACAATTTTTGAGATAGTTATTAAAATTGTTTAAAGGTTGTCAAACGTTGTTTCTCGTTGTATATCCTTTAATTCTAGAGTTAAATTGATAAATAACGTGTACGAATTTGTTTAACGCATTTGTTTTGGTTACTCGACGTCTCCGTTCTCGTGTAGCCTACATATTGCGTTTTTTTTTTAATTTGCTTACCTGGCTAAAGGTTAGCATGTTTAAAATACGTAAGTCGTTTTGTTCATCATATTTAAGTAGATAACTCATCAGTTGTTTGCATCAGAGCGATAATTTTTGAGATAGTTATTAAAACTGTTTAAAGGTTGTCAAACGTTGTTTCTCGTTGTATATCCTTTAATTCTAGAGTTAAATTGATAAATAACGTGTACGAATTTGTTTAACGCATTTGTTTTGGTTACTCGACGTCTCCGTTCTCGTGTAGCCTACATATTGCGTTTTTTTTTTAATTTGCTTACCTGGCTAAAGGTTAGCATGTTTAAAATACGTAAGTCGTTTTGTTCATCATATTTAAGTAGATAACTCATCAGTTGTTTGCATCAGAGCGATAATTTTTGAGATAGTTATTAAAACTGTTTAAAGGTTGTCAAACGTTGTTTCTCGTTGTATATCCTTTAATTCTAGAGTTAAATTGATAAATAACGTGTACGAATTTGTTTAACGCATTTGTTTTGGTTACTCGACGTCTCCGTTCTCGTGTAGCCTACATATTGCGTTTTTTTTTTTAATTTGCTTACCTGGCTAAAGGTTAGCATGTTTAAAATACGTAAGTCGTTTTGTTCATCATATTTAAGTAGATAACTCATCAGTTGTTTGCATCAGAGCGATAATTTTTGAGATAGTTATTAAAACTGTTTAAAGGTTGTCAAACGTTGTTTCTCGTTGTATATCCTTTAATTCTAGAGTTAAATTGATAAATAACGTGTACGAATTTGTTTAACGCATTTGTTTTGGTTACTCGACGTCTCCGTTCTCGTGTAGCCTACATATTGCGTTTTTTTTTTAATTTGCTTACCTGGCTAAAGGTTAGCATGTTTAAAATACGTAAGTCGTTTTGTTCATCAAATTTAAGTAGATAACTCATCAGTTGTTTGCATCAGAGCGATAATTTTTGAGATAGTTATTAAAACTGTTTAAAGGTTGTCAAACGTTGTTTCTCGTTGTATATCCTTTAATTCTAGAGTTAAATTGATAAATAACGTGTACGAATTTGTTTAACGCATTTGTTTTGGTTACTCGACGTCTCCGTTCTCGTGTAGCCTACATATTGCGTTTTTTTTTTAATTTGCTTACCGGGCTAAAGGTTAGCATGTTTAAAATACGTAAGTCGTTTTGTTCATCAAATTTAAGTAGATAACTCATCAGTTGTTTGCATCAGAGCGATAATTTTTGAGATAGTTATTAAAACTCTTTAAAAGTTGTCAAACGTTGTTTCTCGTTGTATATCCTTTAATTCTAGAGTTAAATTGATAAATAACGTGTACGAATTTGTTTAACGCATTTGTTTTGGTTACTCGACGTCTCCGTTCTCGTGTAGCCTACATATTGCGTTTTTTTTTTAATTTGCTTACCTGGCTAAAGGTTAGCATGTTTAAAATACGTAAGTCGTTTTGTTCATCATATTTAAGTAGATAACTCATCAGTTGTTTGCATCAGAGCGATAATTTTTGAGATAGTTATTAAAACTGTTTAAAGGTTGTCAAACGTTGTTTCTCGTTGTATATCCTTTAATTCTAGAGTTAAATTGATAAATAACGTGTACGAATTTGTTTAACGCATTTGTTTTGGTTACTCGACGTCTCCGTTCTCGTGTAGCCTACATATTGCGTTTTTTTTTAATTTGCTTACCTGGCTAAAGGTTAGCATGTTTAAAATACGTAAGTCGTTTTGTTCAACAAATTTGAGTAGATAACTCAGCAGTTGTTTGCATCAGAGCGACAATTTTTGAGATAGTTATTAAAACTGTTTAAAGGTTGTCAAACGTTGTTTCTCGTTGTATATCCTTTAATTCTAGAGTTAAATTGATAAATAACGTGTACGAATTTGTTTAACGCATTTGTTTTGGTTACTCGACGTCTCCGTTCTCGTGTAGCCTACATATTGCGTTTTTTTTTTAATTTGCTTACCTGGCTAAAGGTTAGCATGTTTAAAATACGTAAGTCGTTTTGTTCATCATATTTAAGTAGATAACTCATCAGTTGTTTGCATCAGAGCGATAATTTTTGAGATAGTTATTAAAACTGTTTAAAGGTTGTCAAACGTTGTTTCTCGTTGTATATCCTTTAATTCTAGAGTTAAATTGATAAATAACGTGTACGAATTTGTTTAACGCATTTGTTTTGGTTACTCGACGTCTCCGTTCTCGTGTAGCCTACATATTGCGTTTTTTTTTTAATTTGCTTACCTGGCTAAAGGTTAGCATGTTTAAAATACGTAAGTCGTTTTGTTCAACAAATTTGAGTAGATAACTCAGCAGTTGTTTGCATCAGAGCGACAATTTTTGAGATAGTTATTAAAACTGTTTAAAGGTTGTCAAACGTTGTTTTTCGTTGTATATCCTTTAATTCTAGAGTTAAATTGATAAATAACGTGTACGAATTTGTTTAACGCATTTGTTTTGGTTACTCGACGTCTCCGTTCTCGTGTAGCCTACATATTGCGTTTTTTTTTTAATTTGCTTACCTGGCTAAAGGTTAGCATGTTTAAAATACGTAAGTCGTTTTGTTCATCAAATTTAAGTAGATAACTCATCAGTTGTTTGCATCAGAGCGATAATTTTTGAGATAGTTATTAAAACTGTTTAAAAGTTGTCAAACGTTGTTTCTCGTTGTATATCCTTTAATTCTAGAGTTAAATTGATAAATAACGTGTACGAATTTGTTTAACGCATTTGTTTTGGTTACTCGACGTCTCCGTTCTCGTGTAGCCTACATATTGCGTTTTTTTTTTAATTTGCTTACCTGGCTAAAGGTTAGCATGTTTAAAATACGTAAGTCGTTTTGTTCATCAAATTTAAGTAGATAACTCATCAGTTGTTTGCATCAGAGCGATAATTTTTGAGATAGTTATTAAAACTGTTTAAAGGTTGTCAAACGTTGTTTCTCGTTGTATATCCTTTAATTCTAGAGTTAAATTGATAAATAACGTGTACGAATTTGTTTAACGCATTTGTTGTGGTTACTCGACGTCTCCGTTCTCGTGTAGCCTACATATTGCGTTTTTTTTTTAATTTGCTTACCTGGCTAAAGGTTAGCATGTTTAAAATACGTAAGTCGTTTTGTTCATCATATTTAAGTAGATAACTCATCAGTTGTTTGCATCAGAGCGATAATTTTTGAGATAGTTATTAAAACTGTTTAAAAGTTGTCAAACGTTGTTTCTCGTTGTATATCCTTTAATTCTAGAGTTAAATTGATAAATAACGTGTACGAATTTGTTTAACGCATTTGTTTTGGTTACTCGACGTCTCCGTTCTCGTGTAGCCTACATATTGCGTTTTTTTTTTAATTTGCTTACCGGGCTAAAGGTTAGCATGTTTAAAATACGTAAGTCGTTTTGTTCATCATATTTAAGTAGATAACTCATCAGTTGTTTGCATCAGAGCGATAATTTTTGAGATAGTTATTAAAACTGTTTAAAGGTTGTCAAACGTTGTTTCTCGTTGTATATCCTTTAATTCTAGAGTTAAATTGATAAATAACGTGTACGAATTTGTTTAACGCATTTGTTTTGGTTACTCGACGTCTCCGTTCTCGTGTAGCCTACATATTGCGTTTTTTTTTTAATTTGCTTACCTGGCTAAAGGTTAGCATGTTTAAAATACGTAAGTCGTTTTGTTCATCATATTTAAGTAGATAACTCATCAGTTGTTTGCATCAGAGCGATAATTTTTGAGATAGTTATTAAAACTGTTTAAAGGTTGTCAAACGTTGTTTCTCGTTGTATATCCTTTAATTCTAGAGTTAAATTGATAAATAACGTGTACGAATTTGTTTAACGCATTTGTTTTGGTTACTCGACGTCTCCGTTCTCGTGTAGCCTACATATTGCGTTTTTTTTTTTAATTTGCTTACCGGGCTAAAGGTTAGCATGTTTAAAATACGTAAGTCGTTTTGTTCATCAAATTTAAGTAGATAACTCATCAGTTGTTTGCATCAGAGCGATAATTTTTGAGATAGTTATTAAAACTGTTTAAAAGTTGTCAAACGTTGTTTCTCGTTGTATATCCTTTAATTCTAGAGTTAAATTGATAAATAACGTGTACGAATTTGTTTAACGCATTTGTTTTGGTTACTCGACGTCTCCGTTCTCGTGTAGCCTACATATTGCGTTTTTTTTTTAATTTGCTTACCTGGCTAAAGGTTAGCATGTTTAAAATACGTAAGTCGTTTTGTTCATCATATTTAAGTAGATAACTCATCAGTTGTTTGCATCAGAGCGATAATTTTTGAGATAGTTATTAAAACTGTTTAAAGGTTGTCAAACGTTGTTTCTCGTTGTATATCCTTTAATTCTAGAGTTAAATTGATAAATAACGTGTACGAATTTGTTTAACGCATTTGTTTTGGTTACTCGACGTCTCCGTTCTCGTGTAGCCTACATATTGCGTTTTTTTTTTAATTTGCTTACCTGGCTAAAGGTTAGCATGTTTAAAATACGTAAGTCGTTTTGTTCATCATATTTAAGTAGATAACTCATCAGTTGTTTGCATCAGAGCGACAATTTTTGAGATAGTTATTAAAACTGTTTAAAGGTTGTCAAACGTTGTTTCTCGTTGTATATCCTTTAATTCTAGAGTTAAATTGATAAATAACGTGTACGAATTTGTTTAACGCATTTGTTTTGGTTACTCGACGTCTCCGTTCTCGTGTAGCCCACATATAGCGTTTTTTTTTTTAATTTGCTTACCGGGCTAAAGGTTAGCATGTTTAAAATACGTAAGTCGTTTTGTTCAACAAATTTGAGTAGATAACTCAGCAGTTGTTTGCATCAGAGCGACAATTTTTGAGATAGTTATTAAAATTGTTTAAAGGTTGTCAAACGTTGTTTCTCGTTGTATATCCTTTAATTCTAGAGTTAAATTGATAAATAACGTGTACGAATTTGTTTATCGCATTTGTTTTGGTTACTCGACGTCTCCGTTCTCGTGTAGCCTACATATTGCGTTTTTTTTTTAATTTGCTTACCGGGCTAAAGGTTAGCATGTTTAAAATACGTAAGTCGTTTTGTTCATCATATTTAAGTAGATAACTCATCAGTTGTTTGCATCAGAGCGATAATTTTTGAGATAGTTATTAAAACTGTTTAAAGGTTGTCAAACGTTGTTTCTCGTTGTATATCCTTTAATCCTAGAGTTAAATTGATAAATAACGTGTACGAATTTGTTTAACGTATTTGTTTTGGTTACTCGACGTCTCCGTTCTCGTGTAGCCTACATATTGCGTTTTTTTTTTAATTTGCTTACCGGGCTAAAGGTTAGCATGTTTAAAATACGTAAGTCGTTTTGTTCATCAAATTTAAGTAGATAACTCATCAGTTGTTTGCATCAGAGCGATAATTTTTGAGATAGTTATTAAAACTGTTTAAAGGTTGTCAAACGTTGTTTCTCGTTGTATATCCTTTAATTCTAGAGTTAAATTGATAAATAACGTGTACGAATTTGTTTAACGCATTTGTTTTGGTTACTCGACGTCTCCGTTCTCGTGTAGCCCACATATTGCGTTTTTTTTTTAATTTGCTTACCGGGCTAAAGGTTAGCATGTTTAAAATACGTAAGTCGTTTTGTTCATCATATTTAAGTAGATAACTCATCAGTTGTTTGCATCAGAGCGATAATTTTTGAGATAGTTATTAAAACTGTTTAAAGGTTGTCAAACGTTGTTTCTCGTCGTATATCCTTTAATTCTAGAGTTAAATTGATAAATAACGTGTACGAATTTGTTTAACGCATTTGTTTTGGTTACTCGACGTCTCCGTTCTCGTGTAGCCTACATATTGCTTTTTTTTTTTAATTTGCTTACCGGGCTAAAGGTTAGCATGTTTAAAATACGTAAGTCGTTTTGTTCATCATATTTAAGTAGATAACTCATCAGTTGTTTGCATCAGAGCAATAATTTTTGAGATAGTTATTAAAACTGTTTAAAGGTTGTCAAACGTTGTTTCTCGTTGTATATCCTTTAATTCTAGAGTTAAATTGATAAATAACGTGTACGAATTTGTTTAACGCATTTGTTTTGGTTACTCGACGTCTCCGTTCTCGTGTAGCCTACATATTGCGTTTTTTTTTTAATTTGCTTACCTGGCTAAAGGTTAGCATGTTTAAAATACGTAAGTCGTTTTGTTCATCATATTTAAGTAGATAACTCATCAGTTGTTTGCATCAGAGCGATAATTTTTGAGATAGTTATTAAAACTGTTTAAAGGTTGTCAAACGTTGTTTCTCGTTGTATATCCTTTAATTCTAGAGTTAAATTGATAAATAACGTGTACGAATTTGTTTAACGCATTTGTTTTGGTTACTCGACGTCTCCGTTCTCGTGTAGCCTACATATTGCGTTTTTTTTTTAATTTGCTTACCTGGCTAAAGGTTAGCATGTTTAAAATACGTAAGTCGTTTTGTTCATCATATTTGAGTAGATAACTCAGCAGTTGTTTGCATCAGAGCGACAATTTTTGAGATAGTTATTAAAACTGTTTAAAGGTTGTCAAACGTTGTTTCTCGTTGTATATACTTTAATTCTAGAGTTAAATTGATAAATAACGTGTACGAATTTGTTTAACGCATTTGTTTTGGTTACTCGACGTCTCCGTTCTCGTGTAGCCTACATATTGCGTTTTTTTTTTAATTTGCTTACCTGGCTAAAGGTTAGCATGTTTAAAATACGTAAGTCGTTTTGTTCATCATATTTAAGTAGATAACTCATCAGTTGTTTGCATCAGAGCGATAATTTTTGAGATAGTTATTAAATTCTGTTTAAAGGTTGTCAAACGTTGTTTCTCGTTGTATATCCTTTAATTCTAGAGTTAAATTGATAAATAACGTGTACGAATTTGTTTAACGCATTTGTTTTGGTTACTCGACGTCTCCGTTCTCGTGTAGCCTACATATTGCGTTTTTTTTTTAATTTGCTTACCGGGATAAAGGTTGGCATGTTTAAAATACGTAAGTCGTTTTGTTCATCAAATTTAAGTAGATAACTCATCAGTTGTTTGCATCAGAGCGACAATTTTTGAGATAGTTATTAAAACTGTTTAAAGGTTGTCAAACGTTGTTTCTCGTTGTATATCCTTTAATTCTAGAGTTAAATTGATAAATAACGTGTACGAATTTGTTTAACGCATTTGTTTTGGTTACTCGACGTCTCCGTTCTCATGTAGCCTACATATTGCGTTTTTTTTTAATTTGCTTACCGGGCTAAAGGTTAGCATGTTTAAAATACGTAAGTCGTTTTGTTCATCAAATTTAAGTAGATAACTCATCAGTTGTTTGCATCAGAGCGATAATTTTTGAGATAGTTATTAAAACTGTTTAAAAGTTGTCAAACGTTGTTTCTCGTTGTATATCCTTTAATTCTAGAGTTAAATTGATAAATAACGTGTACGAATTTGTTTAACGCATTTGTTTTGGTTACTCGACGTCTCCGTTCTCGTGTAGCCTACATATTGCGTTTTTTTTTTTAATTTGCTTACCGGGCTAAAGGTTAGCATGTTTAAAATACGTAAGTCGTTTTGTTCATCAAATTTAAGTAGATAACTCATCAGTTGTTTGCATCAGAGCGACAATTTTTGAGATAGTTATTAAAACTGTTTAAAGGTTGTCAAACGTTGTTTCTCGTTGTATATCCTTTAATCCTAGAGTTAAATTGATAAATAACGTGTACGAATTTGTTTAACGCATTTGTTTTGGTTACTCGACGTCTCCGTTCTCGTGTAGCCCACATATTGCGTTTTTTTTTTAATTTGCTTACCGGGCTAAAGGTTAGCATGTTTAAAATACGTAAGTCGTTTTGTTCATCATATTTAAGTAGATAACTCATCAGTTGTTTGCATCAGAGCTATAATTTTTGAGATAGTTATTAAAACTGTTTAAAGGTTGTCAAACGTTGTTTCTCGTTGTATATCCTTTAATTCTAGAGTTAAATTGATAAATAACGTGTACGAATTTGTTTAACGCATTTGTTTTGGTTACTCGACTTCTCCGTTCTCGTGTAGCCTACATATTGCGTTTTTTTTTTAATTTGCTTACCGGGCTAAAGGTTAGCATGTTTAAAATACGTAAGTCGTTTTGTTCAACAAATTTAAGTAGATAACTCATCAGTTGTTTGCATCAGAGCGATAATTTTTGAGATAGTTATTAAAACTGTTTAAAGGTTGTCAAACGTTGTTTCTCGTTGTATATCCTTTAATTCTAGAGTTAAATTGATAAATAACGTGTACGAATTTGTTTAACGCATTTGTTTTGGTTACTCGACGTCTCCGTTCTCGTGTAGCCTACATATTGCGTTTTTTTTTAATTTGCTTACCTGGCTAAAGGTTAGCATGTTTAAAATACGTAAGTCGTTTTGTTCATCATATTTAAGTAGATAACTCATCAGTTGTTTGCATCAGAGCGATAATTTTTGAGATAGTTATTAAAACTGTTTAAAAGTTGTCAAACGTTGTTTCTCGTTGTATATCCTTTAATTCTAGAGTTAAATTGATAAATAACGTGTACGAATTTGTTTAACGTATTTGTTTTGGTTACTCGACGTCTCCGTTCTCGTGTAGCCTACATATTGCGTTTTTTTTTTAATTTGCTTACCTGGCTAAAGGTTAGCATGTTTAAAATACGTAAGTCGTTTTGTTCATCAAATTTAAGTAGATAACTCATCAGTTGTTTGCATCAGAGCGATAATTTTTGAGATAGTTATTAAAACTGTTTAAAAGTTGTCAAACGTTGTTTCTCGTTGTATATCCTTTAATTCTAGAGTTAAATTGATAAATAACGTGTACGAATTTGTTTAACGTATTTGTTTTGGTTACTCGACGTCTCCGTTCTCGTGTAGCCTACATATTGCGTTTTTTTTTTTAATTTGCTTACCTGGCTAAAGGTTAGCATGTTTAAAATACGTAAGTCGTTTTGTTCATCATATTTAAGTAGATAACTCATCAGTTGTTTGCATCAGAGCGATAATTTTTGAGATAGTTATTAAAACTGTTTAAAGGTTGTCAAACGTTGTTTCTCGTTGTATATCCTTTAATTCTAGAGTTAAATTGATAAATAACGTGTACGAATTTGTTTAACGCATTTGTTTTGGTTACTCGACGTCTCCGTTCTCGTGTAGCCTACATATTGCGTTTTTTTTTTTAATTTGCTTACCGGGCTAAAGGTTAGCATGTTTAAAATACGTAAGTCGTTTTGTTCATCAAATTTAAGTAGATAACTCATCAGTTGTTTGCATCAGAGCGATAATTTTTGAGATAGTTATTAAAACTGTTTAAAGGTTGTCAAACGTTGTTTCTCGTTGTATATCCTTTAATTCTAGAGTTAAATTGATAAATAACGTGTACGAATTTGTTTAACGCATTTGTTTTGGTTACTCGACGTCTCCGTTCTCGTGTAGCCTACATATTGCGTTTTTTTTTTAATTTGCTTACCTGGCTAAAGGTTAGCATGTTTAAAATACGTAAGTCGTTTTGTTCATCATATTTAAGTAGATAACTCATCAGTTGTTTGCATCAGAGCGATAATTTTTGAGATAGTTATTAAAACTGTTTAAAGGTTGTCAAACGTTGTTTCTCGTTGTATATCCTTTAATTCTAGAGTTAAATTGATAAATAACGTGTACGAATTTGTTTAACGCATTTGTTTTGGTTACTCGACGTCTCCGTTCTCGTGTAGCCTACATATTGCGTTTTTTTTTAAATTTGCTTACCGGGCTAAAGGTTAGCATGTTTAAAATACGTAAGTCGTTTTGTTCATCAAATTTAAGTAGATAACTCATCAGTTGTTTGCATCAGAGCGACAATTTTTGAGATAGTTATTAAAACTGTTTAAAGGTTGTCAAACGTTGTTTCTCGTTGTATATCCTTTAATTCTAGAGTTAAATTGATAAATAACGTGTACGAATTTGTTTAACCCATTTGTTTTGGTTACTCGACGTCTCCGTTCTCGTGTAGCCTACATATTGCGTTTTTTTTTTTAATTTGCTTACCGGGCTAAAGGTTAGCATGTTTAAAATACGTAAGTCGTTTTGTTCATCAAATTTAAGTAGATAACTCATCAGTTGTTTGCATCAGAGCGATAATTTTTGAGATAGTTATTAAAACTGTTTAAAAGTTGTCAAACGTTGTTTCTCGTTGTATATCCTTTAATTCTAGAGTTAAATTGATAAATAACGTGTACGAATTTGTTTAACGCATTTGTTTTGGTTACTCGACGTCTCCGTTCTCGTGTAGCCCACATATTGCGTTTTTTTTTTAATTTGCTTACCGGGCTAAAGGTTAGCATGTTTAAAATACGTAAGTCGTTTTGTTCATCATATTTAAGTAGATAACTCATCAGTTGTTTGCATCAGAGCGATAATTTTTGAGATAGTTATTAAAACTGTTTAAAGGTTGTCAAACGTTGTTTCTCGTTGTATATCCTTTAATTCTAGAGTTAAATTGATAAATAACGTGTACGAATTTGTTTAACGCATTTGTTTTGGTTACTCGACGTCTCCGTTCTCGTGTAGCCTACATATTGCGTTTTTTTTTTAATTTGCTTACCGGGCTAAAGGTTAGCATGTTTAAAATACGTAAGTCGTTTTGTTCATCAAATTTAAGTAGATAACTCATCAGTTGTTTGCATCAGAGCGATAATTTTTGAGATAGTTATTAAAACTGTTTAAAGGTTGTCAAACGTTGTTTCTCGTTGTATATCCTTTAATTCTAGAGTTAAATTGATAAATAACGTGTACGAATTTGTTTAACGCATTTGTTTTGGTTACTCGACGTCTCCGTTCTCGTGTAGCCTACATATTGCGTTTTTTTTTTAATTTGCGTACCGGCCTAAAGGTTGGCATGTTTAAAATACGTAAGTCGTTTTGTTCATCATATTTAAGTAGATAACTCATCAGTTGTTTGCATCAGAGCGATAATTTTTGAGATAGTTATTAAAACTGTTTAAAGGTTGTCAAACGTTGTTTCTCGTTGTATATCCTTTAATTCTAGAGTTAAATTGATAAATAACGTGTACGAATTTGTTTAACGCATTTGTTTTGGTTACTCGACGTGTCCGTTCTCGTGTAGCCTACATATTGCGTTTTTTTTTTAATTTGCTTACCGGGCTAAAGGTTAGCATGTTTAAAATACGTAAGTCGTTTTGTTCATCAAATTTAAGTAGATAACTCATCAGTTGTTTGCATCAGAGCGACAATTTTTGAGATAGTTATTAAAATTGTTTAAAGGTTGTCAAACGTTGTTTCTCGTTGTATATCCTTTAATTCTAGAGTTAAATTGATAAATAACGTGTACGAATTTGTTTAACGCATTTGTTTTGGTTACTCGACGTCTCCGTTCTCGTGTAGCCTACATATTGCGTTTTTTTTTTAATTTGCTTACCTGGCTAAAGGTTAGCATGTTTAAAATACGTAAGTCGTTTTGTTCATCATATTTGAGTAGATAACTCAGCAGTTGTTTGCATCAGAGCGACAATTTTTGAGATAGTTATTAAAACTGTTTAAAGGTTGTCAAACGTTGTTTCTCGTTGTATATACTTTAATTCTAGAGTTAAATTGATAAATAACGTGTACGAATTTGTTTAACGCATTTGTTTTGGTTACTCGACGTCTCCGTTCTCGTGTAGCCTACATATTGCGTTTTTTTTTTAATTTGCTTACCGGGCTAAAGGTTAGCATGCTTAAAATACGTAAGTCGTTTTGCTCATCATATTTAAGTAGATAACTCATCAGTTGTTTGCATCAGAGCGATAATTTTTGAGATAGTTATTAAAACTGTTTAAAAGTTGTCAAACGTTGTTTCTCGTTGTATATCCTTTAATTCTAGAGTTAAATTGATAAATAACGTGTACGAATTTGTTTAACGCATTTGTTTTGGTTACTCGACGTCTCCGTTCTCGTGTAGCCTACATATTGCGTTTTTTTTTTAATTTGCTTACCTGGCTAAAGGTTAGCATGTTTAAAATACGTAAGTCGTTTTGTTCATCAAATTTAAGTAGATAACTCATCAGTTGTTTGCATCAGAGCGACAATTTTTGAGATAGTTATTAAAACTGTTTAAAGGTTGTCAAACGTTGTTTCTCGTTGTATATCCTTTAATTCTAGAGTTAAATTGATAAATAACGTGTACGAATTTGTTTAACGCATTTGTTTTGGTTACTCGACGTCTCCGTTCTCGTGTAGCCTACATATTGCGTTTTTTTTTTAATTTGCTTACCGGGCTAAAGGTTAGCATGTTTAAAATACGTAGGTCGTTTTGTTCATCAAATTTAAGTAGATAACTCATCAGTTGTTTGCATCAGAGCGACAATTTTTGAGATAGTTATTAAAACTGTTTAAAGGTTGTCAAACGTTGTTTCTCGTTGTATATCCTTTAATTCTAGAGTTAAATTGATAAATAACGTGTACGAATTTGTTTAACGCATTTGTTTTGGTTACTCGACGTCTCCGTTCTCGTGTAGCCTACATATTGCGTTTTTTTTTTAATTTGCTTACCTGGCTAAAAGTTAGCATGTTTAAAATACGTAAGTCGTTTTGTTCATCATATTTAAGTAGATAACTCATCAGTTGTTTGCATCAGAGCGATAATTTTTGAGATAGTTATTAAAACTGTTTAAAGGTTGTCAAACGTTGTTTCTCGTTGTATATCCTTTAATTCTAGAGTTAAATTGATAAATAACGTGTACGAATTTGTTTAACGCATTTGTTTTGGTTACTCGACGTCTCCGTTCTCGTGTAGCCTACATATTGCGTTTTTTTTTCTAATTTGCTTACCTGGCTAAAGGTTAGCATGTTTAAAATACGTAAGTCGTTTTGTTCATCAAATTTAAGTAGATAACTCATCAGTTGTTTGCATCAGAGCGACAATTTTTGAGATAGTTATTAAAACTGTTTAAAGGTTGTCAAACGTTGTTTCTCGTTGTATATCCTTTAATTCTAGAGTTAAATTGATAAATAACGTGTACGAATTTGTTTAACGCATTTGTTTTGGTTACTCGACGTCTCCGTTCTCGTGTAGCCTACATATTGCGTTTTTTTTTTAACTTGCTTACCGGGCTAAAGGTTAGCATGTTTAAAATACGTAAGTCGTTTTGTTCATCAAATTTAAGTAGATAACTCATCAGTTGTTTGTATCAGAGCGACAATTTTTGAGATAGTTATTAAAACTGTTTAAAGGTTGTCAAACGTTGTTTCTCGTTGTATATCCTTTAATTCTAGAGTTAAATTGATAAATAACGTGTACGAATTTGTTTAACGCATTTGTTTTGGTTACTCGACGTCTCCGTTCTCGTGTAGCCTACATATTGCGTTTTTTTTTTAATTTGCTTACCTGGCTAAAGGTTAGCATGTTTAAAATACGTAAGTCGTTTTGTTCATCATATTTAAGTAGATAACTCATCAGTTGTTTGCATCAGAGCGATAATTTTTGAGATAGTTATTAAAACTGTTTAAAGGTTGCAAACGTTGTTTCTCGTTGTATATACTTTAATTCTAGAGTTAAATTGATAAATAACGTGTACGAATTTGTTTAACGCATTTGTTTTGGTTACTCGACGTCTCCGTTCTCGTGTAGCCTACATATTGCGTTTTTTTTTTAATTTGCTTACCTGGCTAAAGGTTAGCATGTTTAAAATACCTAAGTCGTTTTGTTCATCATATTTAAGTAGATAACTCATCAGTTGTTTGCATCAGAGCGATAATTTTTGAGATAGTTATTAAAACTGTTTAAAGGTTGTCAAACGTTGTTTCTCGTTGTATATCCTTTAATTCTAGAGTTAAATTGATAAATAACGTGTACGAATTTGTTTAACGCATTTGTTTTGGTTACTCGACGTCTCCGTTCTCGTGTAGCCTACATATTGCGTTTTTTTTTTAATTTGCTTACCGGGCTAAAGGTTAGCATGTTTAAAATACGTAAGTCGTTTTGTTCATCATATTTAAGTAGATAACTCATCAGTTGTTTGCATCAGAGCGACAATTTTTGAGATAGTTATTAAAATTGTTTAAAGGTTGTCAAACGTTGTTTCTCGTTGTATATCCTTTAATTCTAGAGTTAAATTGATAAATAACGTGTACGAATTTGTTTAACGCATTTGTTTTGGTTACTCGACGTCTCCGTTCTCGTGTAGCCTACATATTGCGTTTTTTTTTTAATTTGCTTACCGGGCTAAAGGTTAGCATGTTTAAAATACGTAAGTCGTTTTGTTCATCAAATTTAAGTAGATAACTCATCAGTTGTTTGCATCAGAGCGATAATTTTTGAGATAGTTATTAAAATTGTTTAAAGGTTGTCAAACGTTGTTTCTCGTTGTATATCCTTTAATTGTAGAGTTAAATTGATAAATAACGTGTACGAATTTGTTTAACGCATTTGTTTGGGTTACTCGACGTCTCCGTTCTCGTGTAGCCTACATATTGCGTTTTTTTTTTAATTTGCTTACCGGGCTAAAGGTTAGCATGTTTAAAATACGTAAGTCGTTTTGTTCATCAAATTTAAGTAGATAACTCATCAGTTGTTTGCATCAGAGCGATAATTTTTGAGATAGTTATTAAAACCGTTTAAAGGTTGTCAAACGTTGTTTCTCGTTGTATATCCTTTAATTCTAGAGTTAAATTGATAAATAACGTGTACGAATTTGTTTAACGCATTTGTTTTGGTTACTCGACGTCTCCGTTCTCGTGTAGCCCACATATTGCGTTTTTTTTTTAATTTGCTTACCGGGCTAAAGGTTAGCATGTTTAAAATACGTAAGTCGTTTTGTTCATCATATTTAAGTAGATAACTCATCAGTTGTTTGTATCAGAGCGATAATTTTTGAGATAGTTATTAAAACTGTTTAAAGGTTGTCAAACGTTGTTTCTCGTTGTATATCCTTTAATTCTAGAGTTAAATTGATAAATAACGTGTACGAATTTGTTTAACGCATTTGTTTTGGTTACTCGACGTCTCCGTTCTCGTGTAGCCTACATATTGCGTTTTTTTTTTAATTTGCTTACCGGGCTAAAGGTTAGCATGTTTAAAATACGTAAGTCGTTTTGTTCATCAAATTTAAGTAGATAACTCATCAGTTGTTTGCATCAGAGCGATAATTTTTGAGATAGTTATTAAAACTGTTTAAAGGTTGTCAAACGTTGTTTCTCGTTGTATATCCTTTAATTCTAGAGTTAAATTGATAAATAACGTGTACGAATTTGTTTAACGCATTTGTTTTGGTTACTCGACGTCTCCGTTCTCGTGTAGCCTACATATTGCGTTTTTTTTTTAATTTGCTTACCGGGCTAAAGGTTAGCATGTTTAAAATACGTAAGTCGTTTTGTTCATCATATTTAAGTAGATAACTCATCAGTTGTTTGCATCAGAGCGATAATTTTTGAGATAGTTATTAAAACTGTTTAAAGGTTGTCAAACGTTGTTTCTCGTTGTATATCCTTTAATTCTAGAGTTAAATTGATAAATAACGTGTACGAATTTGTTTAACGTATTTGTTTTGGTTACTCGACGTCTCCGTTCTCGTGTAGCCTACATATTGCGTTTTTTTTTTTAATTTGCTTACCGGGCTAAAGGTTAGCATGTTTAAAATACGTAAGTCGTTTTGTTCATCAAATTTAAGTAGATAACTCATCAGTTGTTTGCATCAGAGCGACAATTTTTGAGATAGTTATTAAAACTGTTTAAAGGTTGTCAAACGTTGTTTCTCGTTGTATATCCTTTAATTCTAGAGTTAAATTGATAAATAACGTGTACGAATTTGTTTAACGCATTTGTTTTGGTTACTCGACGTCTCCGTTCTCGTGTAGCCTACATATTGCGTTTTTTTTTTAATTTGCTTACCGGGCTAAAGGTTAGCATGTTTAAAATACGTAAGTCGTTTTGTTCATCATATTTAAGTAGATAACTCATCAGTTGTTTGCATCAGAGCGATAATTTTTGAGATAGTTATTAAAACTGTTTAAAGGTTGTCAAACGTTTTTTCTCGTTGTATATCCTTTAATTCTAGAGTTAAATTGATAAATAACGTGTACGAATTTGTTTAACGCATTTGTTTTGGTTACTCGACGTCTCCGTTCTCGTGTAGCCTACATATTGCGTTTTTTTTTTAATTTGCTTACCTGGCTAAAGGTTAGCATGTTTAAAATACGTAAGTCGTTTTGTTCATCAAATTTAAGTAGATAACTCATCAGTTGTTTGCATCAGAGCGATAATTTTTGAGATAGTTATTAAAACTGTTTAAAAGTTGTCAAACGTTGTTTCTCGTTGTATATCCTTTAATTCTAGAGTTAAATTGATAAATAACGTGTACGAATTTGTTTAACGCATTTGTTTTGGTTACTCGACGTCTCCGTTCTCGTGTAGCCTACATATTGCGTTTTTTTTTTAATTTGCTTACCTGGCTAAAGGTTAGCATGTTTAAAATACGTAAGTCGTTTTGTTCATCAAATTTAAGTAGATAACTCATCAGTTGTTTGCATCAGAGCGATAATTTTTGAGATAGTTATTAAAACTGTTTAAAAGTTGTCAAACGTTGTTTCTCGTTGTATATCCTTTAATTCTAGAGTTAAATTGATAAATAACGTGTACGAATTTGTTTAACGCATTTGTTTTGGTTACTCGACGTCTCCGTTCTCGTGTAGCCTACATATTGCGTTTTTTTTTTAATTTGCTTACCTGGCTAAAGGTTAGCATGTTTAAAATACGTAAGTCGTTTTGTTCATCATATTTAAGTAGATAACTCATCAGTTGTTTGCATCAGAGCGATAATTTTTGAGATAGTTATTAAAACTGTTTAAAGGTTGTCAAACGTTGTTTCTCGTTGTATATCCTTTAATTCTAGAGTTAAATTGATAAATAACGTGTACGAATTTGTTTAACGCATTTGTTTTGGTTACTCGACGTCTCCGTTCTCGTGTAGCCTACATATTGCGTTTTTTTTTTAATTTGCTTACCGGGCTAAAGGTTAGCATGTTTAAAATACGTAAGTCGTTTTGTTCATCAAATTTAAGTAGATAACTCATCAGTTGTTTGCATCAGAGCGATAATTTTTGAGATAGTTATTAAAATTGTTTAAAGGTTGTCAAACGTTGTTTCTCGTTGTATATCCTTTAATTCTAGAGTTAAATTGATAAATAACGTGTACGAATTTGTTTAACGCATTTGTTTTGGTTACTCGACGTCTCCGTTCTCGTGTAGCCTACATATTGCGTTTTTTTTTTAATTTGCTTACCGGGCTAAAGGTTAGCATGTTTAAAATACGTAAGTCGTTTTGTTCATCAAATTTAAGTAGATAACTCATCAGTTGTTTGCATCAGAGCGATAATTTTTGAGATAGTTATTAAAACTGTTTAAAGGTTGTCAAACGTTGTTTCTCGTTGTATATCCTTTAATTCTAGAGTTAAATTGATAAATAACGTGTACGAATTTGTTTAACGCATTTGTTTTGGTTACTCGACGTCTCCGTTCTCGTGTAGCCCACATATTGCTTTTTTTTTTTAATTTGCTTACCGGGCTAAAGGTTAGCATGTTTAAAATACGTAAGTCGTTTTGTTCATCATATTTAAGTAGATAACTCATCAGTTGTTTGTATCAGAGCGATAATTTTTGAGATAGTTATTAAAACTGTTTAAAGGTTGTCAAACGTTGTTTCTCGTTGTATATCCTTTAATTCTAGAGTTAAATTGATAAATAACGTGTACGAATTTGTTTAACGCATTTGTTTTGGTTACTCGACGTCTCCGTTCTCGTGTAGCCTACATATTGCGTTTTTTTTTTAATTTGCTTACCGGGCTAAAGGTTAGCATGTTTAAAATACGTAAGTCGTTTTGTTCATCAAATTTAAGTAGATAACTCATCAGTTGTTTGCATCAGAGCGATAATTTTTGAGATAGTTATTAAAACTGTTTAAAGGTTGTCAAACGTTGTTTCTCGTTGTATATCCTTTAATTCTAGAGTTAAATTGATAAATAACGTGTACGAATTTGTTTAACGCATTTGTTTTGGTTACTCGACGTCTCCGTTCTCGTGTAGCCTACATATTGCGTTTTTTTTTTAATTTGCTTACCGGGCTAAAGGTTAGCATGTTTAAAATACGTAAGTCGTTTTGTTCATCATATTTAAGTAGATAACTCATCAGTTGTTTGCATCAGAGCGATAATTTTTGAGATAGTTAATAAAACTGTTTAAAGGTTGTCAAACGTTGTTTCTCGTTGTATATCCTTTAATTCTAGAGTTAAATTGATAAATAACGTGTACGAATTTGTTTAACGTATTTGTTTTGGTTACTCGACGTCTCCGTTCTCGTGTAGCCTACATATTGCGTTTTTTTTTTAATTTGCTTACCGGGCTAAAGGTTAGCATGTTTAAAATACGTAAGTCGTTTTGTTCATCAAATTTAAGTAGATAACTCATCAGTTGTTTGCATCAGAGCGGCAATTTTTGAGATAGTTATTAAAACTGTTTAAAGGTTGTCAAACGTTGTTTCTCGTTGTATATCCTTTAATTCTAGAGTTAAATTGATAAATAACGTGTACGAATTTGTTTAACGCATTTGTTTTGGTTACTCGACGTCTCCGTTCTCGTGTAGCCTACATATTGCGTTTTTTTTTTAATTTGCTTACCGGGCTAAAGGTTAGCATGTTTAAAATACGTAAGTCGTTTTGTTCATCAAATTTAAGTAGATAACTCATCAGTTGTTTGCATCAGAGCGACAATTTTTGAGATAGTTATTAAAACTGTTTAAAGGTTGTCAAACGTTGTTTCTCGTTGTATATCCTTTAATCCTAGAGTTAAATTGATAAATAACGTGTACGAATTTGTTTAACGCATTTGTTTTGGTTACTCGACGTCTCCGTTCTCGTGTAGCCTACATATTGCGTTTTTTTTTTAATTTGCTTACCGGGCTAAAGGTTAGCATGTTTAAAATACGTAAGTCGTTTTGTTCAACAAATTTAAGTAGATAACTCATCAGTTGTTTGCATCAGAGCGATAATTTTTGAGATAGTTATTAAAACTGTTTAAAAGTTGTCAAACGTTGTTTCTCGTTGTATATCCTTTAATTCTAGAGTTAAATTGATAAATAACGTATACGAATTTGTTTAACGCATTTGTTTTGGTTACTCGACGTCTCCGTTCTCGTGTAGCCTACATATTGCGTTTTTTTTTTAATTTGCTTACCGGGCTAAAGGTTAGCATGTTTAAACTACGTAAGTCGTTTTGTTCATCATATTTAAGTAGATAACTCATCAGTTGTTTGCATCAGAGCGATAATTTTTGAGATAGTTATTAAAACTGTTTAAAGGTTGTCAAACGTTGTTTCTCGTTGTATATCCTTTAATTCTAGAGTTAAATTGATAAATAACGTGTACGAATTTGTTTAACGCATTTGTTTTGGTTACTCGACGTCTCCGTTCTCGTATAGCCTACATATTGCGTTTTTTTTTTTAATTTGCTTACCGGGCTAAAGGTTAGCATGTTTAAAATACGTAAGTCGTTTTGTTCATCAAATTTAAGTAGATAACTCATCAGTTGTTTGCATCAGAGCGATAATTTTTGAGATAGTTATTAAAACTGTTTAAAGGTTGTCAAACGTTGTTTCTCGTTGTATATCCTTTAATTCTAGAGTTAAATTGATAAATAACGTGTACAAATTTGTTTAACGCATTTGTTTTGGTTACTCGACGTCTCCGTTCTCGTGTAGCCTACATATTGCGTTTTTTTTTTAATTTGCTTACCTGGCTAAAGGTTAGCATGTTTAAAATACGTAAGTCGTTTTGTTCATCATATTTAAGTAGATAACTCATCAGTTGTTTGCATCAGAGCGATAATTTTTGAGATAGTTATTAAAACTGTTTAAAGGTTGTCAAACGTTGTTTCTCGTTGTATATCCTTTAATTCTAGAGTTAAATTGATAAATAACGTGTACGAATTTGTTTAACGCATTTGTTTTGGTTACTCGACGTCTCCGTTCTCGTGTAGCCTACATATTGCGTTTTTTTTTTTAATTTGCTTACCGGGCTAAAGGTTAGCATGTTTAAAATACGTAAGTCGTTTTGTTCATCAAATTTAAGTAGATAACTCATCAGTTGTTTGCATCAGAGCGATAATTTTTGAGATAGTTATTAAAACTGTTTAAAAGTTGTCAAACGTTGTTTCTCGTTGTATATCCTTTAATTCTAGAGTTAAATTGATAAATAACGTGTACGAATTTGTTTAACGCATTTGTTTTGGTTACTCGACGTCTCCGTTCTCGTGTAGCCTACATATTGCGTTTTTTTTTTAATTTGCTTACCTGGCTAAAGGTTAGCATGTTTAAAATACGTAAGTCGTTTTGTTCATCATATTTAAGTAGATAACTCATCAGTTGTTTGCATCAGAGCGATAATTTTTGAGATAGTTATTAAAACTGTTTAAAGGTTGTCAAACGTTGTTTCTCGTTGTATATCCTTTAATTCTAGAGTTAAATTGATAAATAACGTGTACGAATTTGTTTAACGCATTTGTTTTGGTTACTCGACGTCTCCGTTCTCGTGTAGCCTACATATTGCGTTTTTTTTTTAATTTGCTTACCGGGCTAAAGGTTAGCATGTTTAAAATACGTAAGTCGTTTTGTTCATCAAATTTAAGTAGATAACTCATCAGTTGTTTGCATCAGAGCGACAATTTTTGAGATAGTTATTAAAACTGTTTAAAGGTTGTCAAACGTTGTTTCTCGTTGTATATACTTTAATTCTAGAGTTAAATTGATAAATAACGTGTACGAATTTGTTTAACGCATTTGTTTTGGTTACTCGACGTCTCCGTTCTCGTGTAGCCTACATATTGCGTTTTTTTTTTAATTTGCTTACCGGGCTAAAGGTTAGCATGTTTAAAATACGTAAGTCGTTTTGTTCAACAAATTTGAGTAGATAACTCAGCAGTTGTTTGCATCAGAGCGACAATTTTTGAGATAGTTATTAAAATTGTTTAAAGGTTGTCAAACGTTGTTTCTCGTTGTATATCCTTTAATTCTAGAGTTAAATTGATAAATAACGTGTACGAATTTGTTTAACGCATTTGTTTTGGTTACTCGACGTCTCCGTTCTCGTGTAGCCTACATATTGCGTTTTTTTTTTTAATTTGCTTACCGGGCTAAAGGTTAGCATGTTTAAAATACGTAAGTCGTTTTGTTCATCATATTTAAGTAGATAACTCATCAGTTGTTTGCATCAGAGCGATAATTTTTGAGATAGTTATTAAAACTGTTTAAAGGTTGTTAAACGTTGTTTCTCGTTGTATATCCTTTAATTCTAGAGTTAAATTGATAAATAACGTGTACAAATTTGTTTAACGCATTTGTTTTGGTTACTCGACGTCTCCGTTCTCGTGTAGCCTACATATTGCGTTTTTTTTTTAATTTGCTTACCGGGCTAAAGGTTAGCATGTTTAAAATACGTAAGTCGTTTTGTTCATCAAATTTAAGTAGATAACTCATCAGTTGTTTGCATCAGAGCGATAATTTTTGAGATAGTTATTAAAACTGTTTAAAAGTTGTCAAACGTTGTTTCTCGTTGTATATCCTTTAATTCTAGAGTTAAATTGATAAATAACGTGTACGAATTTGTTTAACGCATTTGTTTTGGTTACTCGACGTCTCCGTTCTCGTGTAGCCTACATATTGCGTTTTTTTTTTAATTTGCTTACCTGGCTAAAGGTTAGCATGTTTAAAATACGTAAGTCGTTTTGTTCATCATATTTAAGTAGATAACTCATCAGTTGTTTGCATCAGAGCGATAATTTTTGAGATAGTTATTAAAACTGTTTAAAGGTTGTCAAACGTTGTTTCTCGTTGTATATCCTTTAATTCTAGAGTTAAATTGATAAATAACGTGTACGAATTTGTTTAACGCATTTGTTTTGGTTACTCGACGTCTCCGTTCTCGTATAGCCTACATATTGCGTTTTTTTTTTTAATTTGCTTACCGGGCTAAAGGTTAGCATGTTTAAAATACGTAAGTCGTTTTGTTCATCAAATTTAAGTAGATAACTCATCAGTTGTTTGCATCAGAGCGATAATTTTTGAGATAGTTATTAAAACTGTTTAAAGGTTGTCAAACGTTGTTTCTCGTTGTATATCCTTTAATTCTAGAGTTAAATTGATAAATAACGTGTACAAATTTGTTTAACGCATTTGTTTTGGTTACTCGACGTCTCCGTTCTCGTGTAGCCTACATATTGCGTTTTTTTTTTAATTTGCTTACCTGGCTAAAGGTTAGCATGTTTAAAATACGTAAGTCGTTTTGTTCATCATATTTAAGTAGATAACTCATCAGTTGTTTGCATCAGAGCGATAATTTTTGAGATAGTTATTAAAACTGTTTAAAGGTTGTCAAACGTTGTTTCTCGTTGTATATCCTTTAATTCTAGAGTTAAATTGATAAATAACGTGTACGAATTTGTTTAACGCATTTGTTTTGGTTACTCGACGTCTCCGTTCTCGTGTAGCCTACATATTGCGTTTTTTTTTTAATTTGCTTACCGGGCTAAAGGTTAGCATGTTTAAAATACGTAAGTCGTTTTGTTCATCAAATTTAAGTAGATAACTCATCAGTTGTTTGCATCAGAGCGACAATTTTTGAGATAGTTATTAAAACTGTTTAAAGGTTGTCAAACGTTGTTTCTCGTTGTATATACTTTAATTCTAGAGTTAAATTGATAAATAACGTGTACGAATTTGTTTAACGCATTTGTTTTGGTTACTCGACGTCTCCGTTCTCGTGTAGCCTACATATTGCGTTTTTTTTTTAATTTGCTTACCTGGCTAAAGGTTAGCATGTTTAAAATACGTAAGTCGTTTTGTTCAACAAATTTGAGTAGATAACTCAGCAGTTGTTTGCATCAGAGCGACAATTTTTGAGATAGTTATTAAAATTGTTTAAAGGTTGTCAAACGTTGTTTCTCGTTGTATATCCTTTAATTCTAGAGTTAAATTGATAAATAACGTGTACGAATTTGTTTAACGCATTTGTTTTGGTTACTCGACGTCTCCGTTCTCGTGTAGCCTACATATTGCGTTTTTTTTTTTAATTTGCTTACCTGGCTAAAGGTTAGCATGTTTAAAATACGTAAGTCGTTTTGTTCATCATATTTAAGTAGATAACTCATCAGTTGTTTGCATCAGAGCGATAATTTTTGAGATAGTTATTAAAACTGTTTAAAGGTTGTCAAACGTTGTTTCTCGTTGTATATCCTTTAATTCTAGAGTTAAATTGATAAATAACGTGTACGAATTTGTTTAACGCATTTGTTTTGGTTACTCGACGTCTCCGTTCTCGTGTAGCCTACATATTGCGTTTTTTTTTTAATTTGCTTACCGGGCTAAAGGTTAGCATGTTTAAAATACGTAAGTCGTTTTGTTCATCAAATTTAAGTAGATAACTCATCAGTTGTTTGCATCAGAGCGATAATTTTTGAGATAGTTATTAAAACTGTTTAAAAGTTGTCAAACGTTGTTTCTCGTTGTATATCCTTTAATTCTAGAGTTAAATTGATAAATAACGTGTACGAATTTGTTTAACGCATTTGTTTTGGTTACTCGACGTCTCCGTTCTCGTGTAGCCTACATATTGCGTTTTTTTTTTAATTTGCTTACCGGGCTAAAGGTTAGCATGTTTAAAATACGTAAGTCGTTTTGTTCATCAAATTTAAGTAGATAACTCATCAGTTGTTTGCATCAGAGCGATAATTTTTGAGATAGTTATTAAAACTGTTTAAAGGTTGTCAAACGTTGTTTCTCGTTGTATATCCTTTAATTCTAGAGTTAAATTGATAAATAACGTGTACGAATTTGTTTAACGCATTTGTTTTGGTTACTCGACGTCTCCGTTCTCGTGTAGCCTACATATTGCGTTTTTTTTTTAATTTGCTTACCGGGCTAAAGGTTAGCATGTTTAAAATACGTAAGTCGTTTTGTTCATCAAATTTAAGTAGATAACTCATCAGTTGTTTGCATCAGAGCGATAATTTTTGAGATAGTTATTAAAACTGTTTAAAAGTTGTCAAACGTTGTTTCTCGTTGTATATCCTTTAATTCTAGAGTTAAATTGATAAATAACGTGTACGAATTTGTTTAACGCATTTGTTTTGGTTACTCGACGTCTCCGTTCTCGTGTAGCCTACATATTGCGTTTTTTTTTTTAATTTGCTTACCTGGCTAAAGGTTAGCATGTTTAAAATACGTAAGTCGTTTTGTTCATCATATTTAAGTAGATAACTCATCAGTTGTTTGCATCAGAGCGATAATTTTTGAGATAGTTATTAAAACTGTTTAAAGGTTGTCAAACGTTGTTTCTCGTTGTATATCCTTTAATTCTAGAGTTAAATTGATAAATAACGTGTACGAATTTGTTTAACGCATTTGTTTTGGTTACTCGACGTCTCCGTTCTCGTGTAGCCTACATATTGCGTTTTTTTTTTAATTTGCTTACCGGGCTAAAGGTTAGCATGTTTAAAATACGTAAGTCGTTTTGTTCATCAAATTTAAGTAGATAACTCATCAGTTGTTTGCATCAGAGCGACAATTTTTGAGATAGTTATTAAAACTGTTTAAAGGTTGTCAAACGTTGTTTCTCGTTGTATATCCTTTAATCCTAGAGTTAAATTGATAAATAACGTGTACGAATTTGTTTAACGCATTTGTTTTGGTTACTCGACGTCTCCGTTCTCGTGTAGCCTACATATTGCGTTTTTTTTTTAATTTGCTTACCGGGCTAAAGGTTAGCATGTTTAAAATACGTAAGTCGTTTTGTTCAACAAATTTAAGTAGATAACTCATCAGTTGTTTGCATCAGAGCGATAATTTTTGAGATAGTTATTAAAACGGTTTAAAAGTTGTCAAACGTTGTTTCTCGTTGTATATCCTTTAATTCTAGAGTTAAATTGATAAATAACGTGTACGAATTTGTTTAACGCATTTGTTTTGGTTACTCGACGTCTCCGTTCTCGTGTAGCCTACATATTGCGTTTTTTTTTTAATTTGCTTACCGGGCTAAAGGTTAGCATGTTTAAAATACGTAAGTCGTTTTGTTCATCAAATTTAAGTAGATAACTCATCAGTTGTTTGCATCAGAGCGATAATTTTTGAGATAGTTATTAAAACTGTTTAAAGGTTGTCAAACGTTGTTTCTCGTTGTATATCCTTTAATTCTAGAGTTAAATTGATAAATAACGTGTACAAATTTGTTTAACGCATTTGTTTTGGTTACTCGACGTCTCCGTTCTCGTGTAGCCTACATATTGCGTTTTTTTTTAATTTGCTTACCTGGCTAAAGGTTAGCATGTTTAAAATACGTAAGTCGTTTTGTTCATCATATTTAAGTAGATAACTCATCAGTTGTTTGCATCAGAGCGATAATTTTTGAGATAGTTATTAAAACTGTTTAAAGGTTGTCAAACGTTGTTTCTCGTTGTATATCCTTTAATTCTAGAGTTAAATTGATAAATAACGTGTACGAATTTGTTTAACGCATTTGTTTTGGTTACTCGACGTCTCCGTTCTCGTATAGCCTACATATTGCGTTTTTTTTTTAATTTGCTTACCGGGCTAAAGGTTAGCATGTTTAAAATACGTAAGTCGTTTTGTTCATCAAATTTAAGTAGATAACTCATCAGTTGTTTGCATCAGAGCGATAATTTTTGAGATAGTTATTAAAACTGTTTAAAGGTTGTCAAACGTTGTTTCTCGTTGTATATCCTTTAATTCTAGAGTTAAATTGATAAATAACGTGTACAAATTTGTTTAACGCATTTGTTTTGGTTACTCGACGTCTCCGTTCTCGTGTAGCCTACATATTGCGTTTTTTTTTTAATTTGCTTACCTGGCTAAAGGTTAGCATGTTTAAAATACGTAAGTCGTTTTGTTCATCATATTTAAGTAGATAACTCATCAGTTGTTTGCATCAGAGCGATAATTTTTGAGATAGTTATTAAAACTGTTTAAAGGTTGTCAAACGTTGTTTCTCGTTGTATATCCTTTAATTCTAGAGTTAAATTGATAAATAACGTGTACGAATTTGTTTAACGCATTTGTTTTGGTTACTCGACGTCTCCGTTCTCGTGTAGCCTACATATTGCGTTTTTTTTTTAATTTGCTTACCGGGCTAAAGGTTAGCATGTTTAAAATACGTAAGTCGTTTTGTTCATCAAATTTAAGTAGATAACTCATCAGTTGTTTGCATCAGAGCGATAATTTTTGAGATAGTTATTAAAACTGTTTAAAGTTGTCAAACGTTGTTTCTCGTTGTATATCCTTTAATTCTAGAGTTAAATTGATAAATAACGTGTACGAATTTGTTTAACGCATTTGTTTTGGTTACTCGACGTCTCCGTTCTCGTGTAGCCTACATATTGCGTTTTTTTTTTAATTTGCTTACCTGGCTAAAGGTTAGCATGTTTACAATACGTAAGTCGTTTTGTTCATCATATTTAAGTAGATAACTCATCAGTTGTTTGCATCAGAGCGATAATTTTTGAGATAGTTATTAAAACTGTTTAAAGGTTGTCAAACGTTGTTTCTCGTTGTATATCCTTTAATTCTAGAGTTAAATTGATAAATAACGTGTACGAATTTGTTTAACGCATTTGTTTTGGTTACTCGGCGTCTCCGTTCTCGTGTAGCCTACATATTGCGTTTTTTTTTTAATTTGCTTACCGGGCTAAAGGTTAGCATGTTTAAAATACGTAAGTCGTTTTGTTCATCAAATTTAAGTAGATAACTCATCAGTTGTTTGCATCAGAGCGACAATTTTTGAGATAGTTATTAAAACTGTTTAAAGGTTGTCAAACGTGTTTCTCGTTGTATATACTTTAATTCTAGAGTTAAATTGATAAATAACGTGTACGAATTTGTTTAACGCATTTGTTTTGGTTACTCGACGTCTCCGTTCTCGTGTAGCCTACATATTGCGTTTTTTTTTTAATTTGCTTACCGGGCTAAAGGTTAGCATGTTTAAAATACGTAAGTCGTTTTGTTCAACAAATTTGAGTAGATAACTCAGCAGTTGTTTGCATCAGAGCGACAATTTTTGAGATAGTTATTAAAATTGTTTAAAGGTTGTCAAACGTTGTTTCTCGTTGTATATCCTTTAATTCTAGAGTTAAATTGATAAATAACGTGTACGAATTTG
The DNA here is from genome assembly GCF_040869045.1 of Eurosta solidaginis. Classification (NCBI taxonomy): domain Eukaryota; kingdom Metazoa; phylum Arthropoda; class Insecta; order Diptera; family Tephritidae; genus Eurosta; species Eurosta solidaginis. The sequence goes on from NW_027137163.1 coordinate 51,277, forward strand.
TTTAACGCATTTGTTTTGGTTACTCGACGTCTCCGTTCTCGTGTAGCCTACATATTGCGTTTTTTTTTTAATTTGCTTACCGGGCTAAAGGTTAGCATGTTTAAAATACGTAAGTCGTTTTGTTCATCATATTTAAGTAGATAACTCATCAGTTGTTTGCATCAGAGCGATAATTTTTGAGATAGTTATTAAAACTGTTTAAAGGTTGTCAAACGTTGTTTCTCGTTGTATATCCTTTAATTCTAGAGTTAAATTGATAAATAACGTGTACGAATTTGTTTAACGCATTTGTTTTGGTTACTCGACGTCTCCGTTCTCGTGTAGCCTACATATTGCGTTTTTTTTTTAATTTGCTTACCGGGCTAAAGGTTAGCATGTTTAAAATACGTAAGTCGTTTTGTTCATCAAATTTAAGTAGATAACTCATCAGTTGTTTGCATCAGAGCGATAATTTTTGAGATAGTTATTAAAACTGTTTAAAGGTTGTCAAACGTTGTTTCTCGTTGTATATCCTTTAATTCTAGAGTTAAATTGATAAATAACGTGTACGAATTTGTTTAACGCATTTGTTTTGGTTACTCGACGTCTCCGTTCTCGTGTAGCCTACATATTGCGTTTTTTTTTTAATTTGCTTACCTGGCTAAAGGTTAGCATGTTTAAAATACGTAAGTCGTTTTGTTCATCATATTTAAGTAGATAACTCATCAGTTGTTTGCATCAGAGCGATAATTTTTGAGATAGTTATTAAAACTGTTTAAAGGTTGTCAAACGTTGTTTCTCGTTGTATATCCTTTAATTCTAGAGTTAAATTGATAAATAACGTGTACGAATTTGTTTAACGCATTTGTTTTGGTTACTCGACGTCTCCGTTCTCGTGTAGCCTACATATTGCGTTTTTTTTTTAATTTGCTTACCGGGCTAAAGGTTAGCATGTTTAAAATACGTAAGTCGTTTTGTTCATCATATTTAAGTAGATAACTCATCAGTTGTTTGCATCAGAGCGATAATTTTTGAGATAGTTATTAAAACTGTTTAAAGGTTGTCAAACGTTGTTTCTCGTTGTATATCCTTTAATTCTAGAGTTAAATTGATAAATAGCGTGTACGAATTTGTTTAACGCATTTGTTTTGGTTACTCGACGTCTCCGTTCTCGTGTAGCCTACATATTGCGTTTTTTTTTTAATTTGCTTACCTGGCTAAAGGTTAGCATGTTTAAAATACGTAAGTCGTTTTGTTCATCATATTTAAGTAGATAACTCATCAGTTGTTTGCATCAGAGCGATAATTTTTGAGATAGTTATTAAAACTGTTTAAAGGTTGTCAAACGTTGTTTCTCGTTGTATATCCTTTAATTCTAGAGTTAAATTGATAAATAACGTGTACGAATTTGTTTAACGCATTTGTTTTGGTTACTCGACGTCTCCGTTCTCGTGTAGCCTACATATTGCGTTTTTTTTTTAATTTGCTTACCGGGCTAAAGGTTAGCATGTTTAAAATACGTAAGTCGTTTTGTTCATCAAATTTAAGTAGATAACTCATCAGTTGTTTGCATCAGAGCGATAATTTTTGAGATAGTTATTAAAACTGTTTAAAGGTTGTCAAACGTTGTTTCTCGTTGTATATCCTTTAATTCTAGAGTTAAATTGATAAATAACGTGTACGAATTTGTTTAACGCATTTGTTTTGGTTACTCGACGTCTCCGTTCTCGTGTAGCCTACATATTGCGTTTTTTTTTTAATTTGCTTACCGGGCTAAAGGTTAGCATGTTTAAAATACGTAAGTCGTTTTGTTCAACAAATTTAAGTAGATAACTCATCAGTTGTTGGCATCAGAGCGATAATTTTTGAGATAGTTATTAAAACTGTTTAAAAGTTGTCAAACGTTGTTTCTCGTTGTATATCCTTTAATTCTAGAGTTAAATTGATAAATAACGTGTACGAATTTGTTTAACGCATTTGTTTTGGTTACTCGACGTCTCCGTTCTCGTGTAGCCTACATATTGCGTTTTTTTTTAATTTGCTTACCGGGCTAAAGGTTAGCATGTTTAAAATACGTAAGTCGTTTTGTTCATCAAATTTAAGTAGATAACTCATCAGTTGTTTGCATCAGAGCGACAATTTTTGAGATAGTTATTAAAACTGTTTAAAGGTTGTCAAACGTTGTTTCTCGTTGTATATCCTTTAATTCTAGAGTTAAATTGATAAATAACGTGTACGAATTTGTTTAACGCATTTGTTTTGGTTACTCGACGTCTCCGTTCTCGTGTAGCCTACATATTGCGTTTTTTTTTTAATTTGCTTACCTGGCTAAAGGTTAGCATGTTTAAAATACGTAAGTCGTTTTGTTCATCATATTTAAGTAGATAACTCATCAGTTGTTTGCATCAGAGCGATAATTTTTGAGATAGTTATTAAAACTGTTTAAAGGTTGTCAAACGTTGTTTCTCGTTGTATATCCTTTAATTCTAGAGTTAAATTGATAAATAACGTGTACGAATTTGTTTAACGCATTTGTTTTGGTTACTCGACGTCTCCGTTCTCGTGTAGCCTACATATTGCGTTTTTTTTTTAATTTGCTTACCGGGCTAAAGGTTAGCATGTTTAAAATACGTAAGTCGTTTTGTTCATCAAATTTAAGTAGATAACTCATCAGTTGTTTGCATCAGAGCGATAATTTTTGAGATAGTTATTAAAACTGTTTAAAAGTTGTCAAACGTTGTTTCTCGTTGTATATCCTTTAATTCTAGAGTTAAATTGATAAATAACGTGTACGAATTTGTTTAACGCATTTGTTTTGGTTACTCGACGTCTCCGTTCTCGTGTAGCCTACATATTGCGTTTTTTTTTTTAATTTGCTTACCGGGCTAAAGGTTAGCATGTTTAAAATACGTAAGTCGTTTTGTTCATCAAATTTAAGTAGATAACTCATCAGTTGTTTGCATCAGAGCGATAATTTTTGAGATAGTTATTAAAACTGTTTAAAACTTGTCAAACGTTGTTTCTCGTTGTATATCCTTTAATTCTAGAGTTAAATTGATAAATAACGTGTACGAATTTGTTTAACGCATTTGTTTTGGTTACTCGACGTCTCCGTTCTCGTGTAGCCTACATATTGCGTTTTTTTTTTAATTTGCTTACCGGGCTAAAGGTTAGCATGTTTAAAATACGTAAGTCGTTTTGTTCATCAAATTTAAGTAGATAACTCATCAGTTGTTTGCATCAGAGCGATAATTTTTGAGATAGTTATTAAAACTGTTTAAAAGTTGTCAAACGTTGTTTCTCGTTGTATATCCTTTAATTCTAGAGTTAAATTGATAAATAACGTGTACGAATTTGTTTAACGCATTTGTTTTGGTTACTCGACGTCTCCGTTCTCGTGTAGCCTACATATTGCGTTTTTTTTTTAATTTGCTTACCTGGCTAAAGGTTAGCATGTTTAAAATACGTAAGTCGTTTTGTTCATCAAATTTAAGTAGATAACTCATCAGTTGTTTGCATCAGAGCGATAATTTTTGAGATAGTTATTAAAACTGTTTAAAAGTTGTCAAACGTTGTTTCTCGTTGTATATCCTTTAATTCTAGAGTTAAATTGATAAATAACGTGTACGAATTTGTTTAACGCATTTGTTTTGGTTACTCGACGTCTCCGTTCTCGTGTAGCCTACATATTGCGTTTTTTTTTTAATTTGCTTACCGGGCTAAAGGTTAGCATGTTTAAAATACGTAAGTCGTTTTGTTCATCAAATTTAAGTAGATAACTCATCAGTTGTTTGCATCAGAGCGATAATTTTTGAGATAGTTATTAAAACTGTTTAAAGGTTGTCAAACGTTGTTTCTCGTTGTACATCCTTTAATTCTAGAGTTAAATTGATAAATAACATGTACGAATTTGTTTAACGCATTTGTTTTGGTTACTCGACGTCTCCGTTCTCGTGTAGCCTACATATTGCGTTTTTTTTTAAATTTGCTTACCGGGCTAAAGAATAGCATGTTTAAAATACGTAAGTCGTTTTGTTCATCAAATTTAAGTAGATAACTCATCAGTTGTTTGCATCAGAGCGATAATTTTTGAGATAGTTATTAAAACTGTTTAAAGGTTGTCAAACGTTGTTTCTCGTTGTATATCCTTTAATTCTAGAGTTAAATTGATAAATAACGTGTACGAATTTGTTTAACGCATTTGTTTTGGTTACTCGACGTCTCCGTTCTCGTTGTAGCCTACATATTGCGTTTTTTTTTTAATTTGCTTACCGGGCTAAAGGTTAGCATGTTTAAAATACGTAAGTCGTTTTGTTCATCATATTTAAGTAGATAACTCATCAGTTGTTTGCATCAGAGTGATAATTTTTGAGATAGTTATTAAAACTGTTTAAAGGTTGTCAAACGTTGTTTCTCGTTGTATATCCTTTAATTCTAGAGTTAAATTGATAAATAACGTGTACGAATTTGTTTAACGCATTTGTTTTGGTTACTCGACGTCTCCGTTCTCGTGTAGCCTACATATTGCGTTTTTTTTTAATTTGCTTACCTGGCTAAAGGTTAGCATGTTTAAAATACGTAAGTCGTTTTGTTCATCATATTTAAGTAGATAACTCATCAGTTGTTTGCATCAGAGCGATAATTTTTGAGATAGTTATTAAAACTGTTTAAAGGTTGTCAAACGTTGTTTCTCGTTGTATATACTTTAATTCTAGAGTTAAATTGATAAATAACGTGTACGAATTTGTTTAACGCATTTGTTTTGGTTACTCGACGTCTCCGTTCTCGTGTAGCCTACATATTGCGTTTTTTTTTTAATTTGCTTACCTGGCTAAAGGTTAGCATGTTTAAAATACGTAAGTCGTTTTGTTCATCATATTTAAGTAGATAACTCATCAGTTGTTTGCATCAGAGCGATAATTTTTGAGATAGTTATTAAAACTGTTTAAAGGTTGTCAAACGTTGTTTCTCGTTGTATATCCTTTAATTCTAGAGTTAAATTGATAAATAACGTGTACGAATTTGTTTAACGCATTTGTTTTGGTTACTCGACGTCTCCGTTCTCGTGTAGCCTACATATTGCGTTTTTTTTTTTAATTTGCTTACCGGGCTAAAGGTTAGCATGTTTAAAATACGTAAGTCGTTTTGTTCATCATATTTAAGTAGATAACTCATCAGTTGTTTGCATCAGAGCGATAATTTTTGAGATAGTTATTAAAACTGTTTAAAGGTTGTCAAACGTTGTTTCTCGTTGTATATACTTTAATTCTAGAGTTAAATTGATAAATAACGTGTACGAATTTGTTTAACGCATTTGTTTTGGTTACTCGACGTCTCCGTTCTCGTGTAGCCTACATATTGCGTTTTTTTTTTAATTTGCTTACCTGGCTAAAGGTTAGCATGTTTAAAATACGTAAGTCGTTTTGTTCATCATATTTAAGTAGATAACTCATCAGTTGTTTGCATCAGAGCGATAATTTTTTAGATAGTTATTAAAACTGTTTAAAGGTTGTCAAACGTTGTTTCTCGTTGTATATCCTTTAATTCTAGAGTTAAATTGATAAATAACGTGTACGAATTTGTTTAACGCATTTGTTTTGGTTACTCGACGTCTCCGTTCTCGTGTAGCCTACATATTGCGTTTTTTTTTTAATTTGCTTACCGGGCTAAAGGTTAGCATGTTTAAAATACGTAAGTCGTTTTGTTCATCAAATTTAAGTAGATAACTCATCAGTTGTTTGCATCAGAGCGATAATTTTTGAGATAGTTATTAAAACTGTTTAAAGGTTGTCAAACGTTGTTTCTCGTTGTATATCCTTTAATTCTAGAGTTAAATTGATAAATAACGTGTACAAATTTGTTTAACGCATTTGTTTTGGTTACTCGACGTCTCCGTTCTCGTGTAGCCTACATATTGCGTTTTTTTTTTAATTTGCTTACCGGGCTAAAAGTTAGCATGTTTAAAATACGTAAGTCGTTTTGTTCATCAAATTTAAGTAGATAACTCATCAGTTGTTTGCATCAGAGCGACAATTTTTGAGATAGTTATTAAAACTGTTTAAAGGTTGTCAAACGTTGTTTCTCGTTGTATATCCTTTAATTCTAGAGTTAAATTGATAAATAACGTGTACGAATTTGTTTAACGCATTTGTTTTGGTTACTCGACGTCTCCGTTCTCGTGTAGCCTACATATTGCGTTTTTTTTTTAATTTGCTTACCGGGCTAAAGGTTAGCATGTTTAAAATACGTAAGTCGTTTTGTTCATCAAATTTAAGTAGATAACTCATCAGTTGTTTGCATCAGAGCGATAATTTTTGAGATAGTTATTAAAACTGTTTAAAAGTTGTCAAACGTTGTTTCTCGTTGTATATCCTTTAATTCTAGAGTTAAATTGATAAATAACGTGTACGAATTTGTTTAACGCATTTGTTTTGGTTACTCGACGTCTCCGTTCTCGTGTAGCCTACATATTGCGTTTTTTTTTTAATTTGCTTACCTGGCTAAAGGTTAGCATGTTTAAAATACGTAAGTCGTTTTGTTCATCAAATTTAAGTAGATAACTCATCAGTTGTTTGCATCAGAGCGATAATTTTTGAGATAGTTATTAAAACTGTTTAAAGGTTGTCAAACGTTGTTTCTCGTTGTATATCCTTTAATTCTAGAGTTAAATTGATAAATAACGTGTACGAATTTGTTTAACGCATTTGTTTTGGTTACTCGACGTCTCCGTTCTCGTGTAGCCTACATATTGCGTTTTTTTTTTAATTTGCTTACCGGGCTAAAGGTTAGCATGTTTAAAATACGTAAGTCGTTTTGTTCAACAAATTTGAGTAGATAACTCAGCAGTTGTTTGCATCAGAGCGACAATTTTTGAGATAGTTATTAAAATTGTTTAAAGGTTGTCAAACGTTGTTTCTCGTTGTATATCCTTTAATTCTAGAGTTAAATTGATAAATAACGTGTACGAATTTGTTTACCGCATTTGTTTTGGTAACTCGACGTCTCCGTTCTCGTGTAGCCTACATATTGCGTTTTTTTTTTAATTTGCTTACCTGGCTAAAGGTTAGCATGTTTAAAATACGTAAGTCGTTTTGTTCATCATATTTAAGTGGATAACTCATCAGTTGTTTGCATCAGAGCGATAATTTTTGAGATAGTTATTAAAACTGTTTAAAGGTTGTCAAACGTTGTTTCTCGTTGTATATCCTTTAATTCTAGAGTTAAATTGATAAATAACGTGTACGAATTTGTTTAACGCATTTGTTTTGGTTACTCGACGTCTCCGTTCTCGTGTAGCCTACATATTGCGTTTTTTTTTAATTTGCTTACCTGGCTAAAGGTTAGCATGTTTAAAATACGTAAGTCGTTTTGTTCATCAAATTTAAGTAGATAACTCATCAGTTGTTTGCATCAGAGCGATAATTTTTGAGATAGTTATTAAAACTGTTTAAAGGTTGTCAAACGTTGTTTCTCGTTGTATATCCTTTAATTCTAGAGTTAAATTGATAAATAACGTGTACGAATTTGTTTAACGCATTTGTTTTGGTTACTCGACGTCTCCGTTCTCGTGTAGCCTACATATTGCGTTTTTTTTTTAATTTGCTTACCGGGCTAAAGGTTAGCATGTTTAAAATACGTAAGTCGTTGTGTTCATCAAATTTAAGTAGATAACTCATCAGTTGTTTGCATCAGAGCGATAATTTTTGAGATAGTTATTAAAACTGTTTAAAGGTTGTCAAACGTTGTTTCTCGTTGTATATCCTTTAATTCTAGAGTTAAATTGATAAATAACGTGTACGAATTTGTTTAACGCATTTGTTTTGGTTACTCGACGTCTCCGTTCTCGTGTAGCCTACATATTGCGTTTTTTTTTTAATTTGCTTACCGGGCTAAAGGTTAGCATGTTTAAAATACGTAAGTCGTTTTGTTCATCAAATTTAAGTAGATAACTCATCAGTTGTTTGCATCAGAGCGATAATTTTTGAGATAGTTATTAAAACTGTTTAAAGGTTGTCAAACGTTGTTTCTCGTTGTATATCCTTTAATTCTAGAGTTAAATTGATAAATAACGTGTACAAATTTGTTTAACGCATTTGTTTTGGTTACTCGACGTCTCCGTTCTCGTGTAGCCTACATATTGCGTTTTTTTTTTAATTTGCTTACCGGGCTAAAAGTTAGCATGTTTAAAATACGTAAGTCGTTTTGTTCATCAAATTTAAGTAGATAACTCATCAGTTGTTTGCATCAGAGCGACAATTTTTGAGATAGTTATTAAAACTGTTTAAAGGTTGTCAAACGTTGTTTCTCGTTGTATATCCTTTAATTCTAGAGTTAAATTGATAAATAACGTGTACGAATTTGTTTAACGCATTTGTTTTGGTTACTCGACGTCTCCGTTCTCGTGTAGCCTACATATTGCGTTTTTTTTTTAATTTGCTTGCCTGGCTAAAGGTTAGCATGTTTAAAATACGTAAGTCGTTTTGTTCATCATATTTAAGTAGATAACTCATCAGTTGTTTGCATCAGAGCGATAATTTTTGAGATAGTTATTAAAACTGTTTAAAGGTTGTCAAACGTTGTTTCTCGTTGTATATACTTTAATTCTAGAGTTAAATTGATAAATAACGTGTACGAATTTGTTTAACGCATTTGTTTTGGTTACTCGACGTCTCCGTTCTCGTGTAGCCTACATATTGCGTTTTTTTTTTTAATTTGCTTACCTGGCTAAAGGTTAGCATGTTTAAAATACGTAAGTCGTTTTGTTCATCAAATTTAAGTAGATAACTCATCAGTTGTTTGCATCAGAGCGATAATTTTTGAGATAGTTATTAAAACTGTTTAAAGGTTGTCAAACGTTGTTTCTCGTTGTATATCCTTTAATTCTAGAGTTAAATTGATAAATAACGTGTACGAATTTGTTTAACGCATTTGTTTTGGTTACTCGACGTCTCCGTTCTCGTGTAGCCTACATATTGCGTTTTTTTTTTAATTTGCTTACCGGGCTAAAGGTTAGCATGTTTAAAATACGTAAGTCGTTTTGTTCATCAAATTTAAGTAGATAACTCATCAGTTGTTTGCATCAGAGCGATAATTTTTGAGATAGTTATTAAAACTGTTTAAAGGTTGTCAAACGTTATTTCTCGTTGTATATCCTTTAATTCTAGAGTTAAATTGATAAATAACGTGTACGAATTTGTTTAACGCATTTGTTTTGGTTACTCGACGTCTCCGTTCTCGTGTAGCCTACATATTGCGTTTTTTTTTTAATTTGCTTACCGGGCTAAAGGTTAGCATGTTTAAAATACGTAAGTCGTTTTGTTCATCAAATTTAAGTAGATAACTCATCAGTTGTTTGCATCAGAGCGACAATTTTTGAGATAGTTATTAAAACTGTTTAAAGGTTGTCAAACGTTGTTTCTCGTTGTATATGCTTTAATTCTAGAGTTAAATTGATAAATAACGTGTACGAATTTGTTTAACGCATTTGTTTTGGTTACTCGACGTCTCCGTTCTCGTGTAGCCTACATATTGCGTTTTTTTTTTTAATTTGCTTACCGGGCTAAAGGTTAGCATGTTTAAAATACGTAAGTCGTTTTGTTCAACAAATTTGAGTAGATAACTCAGCAGTTGTTTGCATCAGAGCGACAATTTTTGAGATAGTTATTAAAATTGTTTAAAGGTTGTCAAACGTTGTTTCTCGTTGTATATCCTTTAATTCTAGAGTTAAATTGATAAATAACGTGTACGAATTTGTTTAACGCATTTGTTTTGGTTACTCGACGTCTCCGTTCTCGTGTAGCCTACATATTGCGTTTTTTTTTTAATTTGCTTACCTGGCTAAAGGTTAGCATGTTTAAAATACGTAAGTCGTTTATTCATCATATTTAAGTAGATAACTCATCAGTTGTTTGCATCAGAGCGATAATTTTTGAGATAGTTATTAAAACTGTTTAAAGGTTGTCAAACGTTGTTTCTCGTTGTATATCCTTTAATTCTAGAGTTAAATTGATAAATAACGTGTACGAATTTGTTTAACGCATTTGTTTTGGTTACTCGACGTCGCCGTTCTCGTGTAGCCTACATATTGCGTTTTTTTTTTAATTTGCTTACCTGGCTAAAGGTTAGCATGTTTAAAATACGTAAGTCGTTTTGTTCATCATATTTAAGTAGATAACTCATCAGTTGTTTGCATCAGAGCGATAATTTTTGAGATAGTTATTAAAACTGTTTAAAGGTTGTCAAACGTTGTTTCTCGTTGTATATCCTTTAATTCTAGAGTTAAATTGATAAATAACGTGTACGAATTTGTTTAACGCATTTGTTTTGGTTACTCGACGTCTCCGTTCTCGTGTAGCCTACATATTGCGTTTTTTTTTTTAATTTGCTTACCTGGCTAAAGGTTAGCATGTTTAAAATACGTAAGTCGTTTTGTTCATCAAATTTAAGTAGATAACTCATCAGTTGTTTGCATCAGAGCGATAATTTTTGAGATAGTTATTAAAACTGTTTAAAGGTTGTCAAACGTTGTTTCTCGTTGTATATCCTTTAATTCTAGAGTTAAATTGATAAATAACGTGTACGAATTTGTTTAACGCATTTGTTTTGGTTACTCGACGTCTCCGTTCTCGTGTAGCCTACATATTGCGTTTTTTTTTTAATTTGCTTACCTGGCTAAAGGTTAGCATGTTTAAAATACGTAAGTCGTTTTGTTCATCATATTTAAGTAGATAACTCATCAGTTGTTTGCATCAGAGCGATAATTTTTGAGATAGTTATTAAAACTGTTTAAAGGTTGTCAAACCTTGTTTCTCGTTGTATATCCTTTAATTCTAGAGTTAAATTGATAAATAACGTGTACGAATTTGTTTAACGCATTTGTTTTGGTTACTCGACGTCTCCGTTCTCGTGTAGCCTACATATTGCGTTTTTTTTTTAATTTGCTTACCTGGCTAAAGGTTAGCATGTTTAAAATACGTAAGTCGTTTTGTTCATCAAATTTAAGTAGATAACTCATCAGTTGTTTGCATCAGAGCGATAATTTTTGAGATAGTTATTAAAACTGTTTAAAGGTTGTCAAACGTTGTTTCTCGTTGTATATCCTTTAATTCTAGAGTTAAATTGATAAATAACGTGTACGAATTTGTTTAACGCATTTGTTTTGGTTACTCGACGTCTCCGTTCTCGTGTAGCCTACATATTGGGTTTTTTTTTTAATTTGCTTACCGGGCTAAAGGTTAGCATGTTTAAAATACGTAAGTCGTTTTGTTCATCATATTTAAGTAGATAACTCATCAGTTGTTTGCATCAGAGCGATAATTTTTGAGATAGTTATTAAAATTGTTTAAAGGTTGTCAAACGTTGTTTCTCGTTGTATATCCTTTAATTCTAGAGTTAAATTGATAAATAACGTGTACGAATTTGTTTAACGCATTTGTTTTGGTTACTCGACGTCTCCGTTCTCGTGTAGCCTACATATTGCTTTTTTTTTTTAATTTGCTTACCGGGCTAAAGGTTAGCATGTTTAAAATACGTAAGTCGTTTTGTTCATCATATTTAAGTAGATAACTCATCAGTTGTTTGCATCAGAGCGATAATTTTTGAGATAGTTATTAAAACTGTTTAAAGGTTGTCAAACGTTGTTTCTCGTTGTATATCCTTTAATTCTAGAGTTAAATTGATAAATAACGTGTACGAATTTGTTTAACGAATTTGTTTTGGTTACTCGACGTCTCCGTTCTCGTGTAGCCTACATATTGCGTTTTTTTTTTAATTTGCTTACCTGGCTAAAGGTTAGCATGTTTAAAATACGTAAGTCGTTTTGTTCATCAAATTTAAGTAGATAACTCATCAGTTGTTTGCATCAGAGCGATAATTTTTGAGATAGTTATTAAAACTGTTTAAAGGTTGTCAAACGTTGTTTCTCGTTGTATATCCTTTAATTCTAGAGTTAAATTGATAAATAACGTGTACGAATTTGTTTAACGCATTTGTTTTGGTTACTCGACGTCTCCGTTCTCGTGTAGCCTACATATTGGGTTTTTTTTTTTAATTTGCTTACCGGGCTAAAGGTTAGCATGTTTAGAATACGTAAGTCGTTTTGTTCATCATATTTAAGTAGATAACTCATCAGTTGTTTGCATCAGAGCGATAATTTTTGAGATAGTTATTAAAATTGTTTAAAGGTTGTCAAACGTTGTTTCTCGTTGTATATCCTTTAATTCTAGAGTTAAATTGATAAATAACGTGTACGAATTTGTTTAACGCATTTGTTTTGGTTACTCGACGTCTCCGTTCTCGTGTAGCCTACATATTGCTTTTTTTTTTTAATTTGCTTACCGGGCTAAAGGTTAGCATGTTTAAAATACGTAAGTCGTTTTGTTCATCATATTTAAGTAGATAACTCATCAGTTGTTTGCATCAGAGCGATAATTTTTGAGATAGTTATTAAAACTGTTTAAAGGTTGTCAAACGTTGTTTCTCGTTGTATATCCTTTAATTCTAGAGTTAAATTGATAAATAACGTGTACGAATTTGTTTAACGAATTTGTTTTGGTTACTCGACGTCTCCGTTCTCGTGTAGCCTACATATTGCTTTTTTTTTTTAATTTGCTTACCGGGCTAAAGGTTAGCATGTTTAAAATACGTAAGTCGTTTTGTTCATCAAATTTAAGTAGATAACTCATCAGTTGTTTGCAACAGAGCGATAATTTTTGAGATAGTTATTAAAACTGTTTAAAGGTTGTCAAACGTTGTTTCTCGTTGTATATCCTTTAATTCTAGAGTTAAATTGATAAATAACGTGTACGAATTTGTTTAACGCATTTGTTTTGGTTACTCGACGTCTCCGTTCTCGTGTAGCCTACATATTGCGTTTTTTTTTTAATTTGCTTACCTGGCTAAAGGTTAGCATGTTTAAAATACGTAAGTCGTTTTGTTCATCATATTTAAGTAGATAACTCATCAGTTGTTTGCATCAGAGCGATAATTTTTGAGATAGTTATTAAAACTGTTTAAAGGTTGTCAAACGTTGTTTCTCGTTGTATATCCTTTAATTCTAGAGTTAAATTGATAAATAACGTGTACGAATTTGTTTAACGCATTTGTTTTGGTTACTCGACGTCTCCGTTCTCGTGTAGCCTACATATTGCGTTTTTTTTTTAATTTGCTTACCGGGCTAAAGGTTAGCATGTTTAAAATACGTAAGTCGTTTTGTTCAACAAATTTGAGTAGATAACTCAGCAGTTGTTTGCATGAGAGCGACAATTTTTGAGATAGTTATTAAAACTGTTTAAAGGTTGTCAAACGTTGTTTCTCGTTGTATATCCTTTAATTCTAGAGTTAAATTGATAAATAACGTGTACGAATTTGTTTAACGCATTTGTTTTGGTTACTCGACGTCTCCGTTCTCGTGTAGCCTACATATTGCGTTTTTTTTTAATTTGCTTACCGGGCTAAAGGTTAGCATGTTTAAAATACGTAAGTCGTTTTGTTCATCATATTTAAGTAGATAACTCATCAGTTGTTTGCATCAGAGCGATAATTTTTGAGATAGTTATTAAAACTGTTTAAAGGTTGTCAAACGTTGTTTCTCGTTGTATATCCTTTAATTCTAGAGTTAAATTGATAAATAACGTGTACGAATTTGTTTAACGCATTTGTTTTGGTTACTCGACGTCTCCGTTCTCGTGTAGCCTACATATTGCGTTTTTTTTTTAATTTGCTTACCTGGCTAAAGGTTAGCATGTTTAAAATACGTAAGTCGTTTTGTTCATCATATTTAAGTAGATAACTCATCAGTTGTTTGCATCAGAGCGATAATTTTTGAGATAGTTATTAAAACTGTTTAAAGGTTGTCAAACGTTGTTTCTCGTTGTATATCCTTTAATTCTAGAGTTAAATTGATAAATAACGTGTACGAATTTGTTTAACGCATTTGTTTTGGTTACTCGACGTCTCCGTTCTCGTGTAGCCTACATATTGCGTTTTTTTTTTTAATTTGCTTACCGGGCTAAAGGTTAGCATGTTTAAAATACGTAAGTCGTTTTGTTCATCATATTTAAGTAGATAACTCATCAGTTGTTTGTATCAGAGCGATAATTTTTGAGATAGTTATTAAAACTGTTTAAAGGTTGTCAAACGTTGTTTCTCGTTGTATATCCTTTAATTCTAGAGTGTTTAGGCAGGATGCCTAACTTTTTCCGCATCTGTCTGCGATCCCCCCAATGCAACCCTGCGAATCGATACTCGATACTCGAATTAATTTGTAACCACCCACACCCTCACCGCCACATGCATGTGCATGCATGTACATGTACGTGTATGTGTGTTTTTTTGTCAGCACTCATGCATATGCATGTCGGGGTTGATGTGTGGGTGCCTTCCCCTCCAAAACGGAGGATTTTGCGGGTCAACGGTTGTAGCTTGCTATACAACCGGTCTCTTTGATTTCAACAGCCGTACCATACGCATCTGCCGCTAGCGATCTCTGCCGTGTTCCAGCATATTCAGGTAATATTGTAACAAGTTTATTCTACCTCTACCCAATAAAGTGCATTTTTATAACGAGGAAACTCCTCCCGTGTTCTTCTTTCTTTTCTATTGAGTGAATCATCCATTGAGCGAGATCGACCCTTGTGCGCCTACCCACTGCCGGTTTACGACGCACTCAGGCCGAACATTTGGTCCTTCTCACCAGGAATTAGAACAGAGCGCCTATATACAGTCCACATCCACACAAAATCTTCTATATACACTTTGATGGTCAAATTCTTTTAAGAAGCTGAAATACACGTTTGGTGGTACACTTTGGTGGTAAAATTCTTTTGGTGACATTAAAATCATAGCTGATCGCACACACTTAAAAATTCCTCATAAAAAATTTATCCGGGAAAAAAGTATTATTTTCACATCAGCGTCAATCACTGAGCAATAGACAGCGAGCGGAAGCCACTGCAAGACATCAAGCCATCTTACCACATAAGCACCACTATACAAATCGCCATAAAAAGCCAGAGTAAGTGCAATATTTCTTGCCACATTTTTTTGGTTGGTTAAAAACAATAAATAAAAAGTGCGAAAAATCATTTAAAGTGCCATACGTGATTGTCGTTAACCGCGAAAAGTGTGAAAAAACTGTGTAGTGCCAAAAAAGAAAATAAGTGCAAACGCGTTGCATTAACGTCGGTTAAGATTCCTTGTGACTATCTGGTCTGTCCCCCCACCAGCGGTAAGGCTCTCCAGACACAGCACAGGGAAGAGGTGCACATAACCTCACTTTCACAAAAATTTCACGCCATTTGACTGCGGCAAAATTTAATTTCTTTTGCGTCACTAATTTCCTTAATCAATCTTGTTACACAGTTTTTTGTTCTTTGTTGCATAAGATCTATTTCACGATTTCACACTTTTCGTCGAGTTTTATATCAACGCGCGCACTTAATAAAATTAAAGATTGAATTGGCGAGTGGCCCCCTTTTGCCTCACACAGTACACATTGGTATTACTCCCCCTGCTCTCTGTCTGACAGCACAAATAATCTGCAAATTTATTTACACACACCGATACATACATACTTATATATACGTGCGGGTGGCAATAGGTTACACCATTACCTATCTTCACTTTTGAGAAAATATCAGACAAGTCGGCCAAATCTAAAATAAATAAATAAAAGCGACTTTTCAAAGCATTGTTTCCTTTTTTGTTCAAAGAATTAATTTGTTTTTAGTTGGGTAGGAATAATTTGTTGAGAAAATGGAAAATTATGTCCGATCAGCTGAGTTAATCTCAGAGTTTGAACAGCAGTACAGCCTTATTCCAGAGGAAAGTCATAACAAGCACACTCTTGCGATACAGCAAGAAGAGTTGCGCTCCTTATGGAAGAAGGTTAAGTCTGTGTTTGACTCACTGATGGGATCAGAAGATGTCGACGCAAATGATGTGTTGGCCATCCGGAAAAAGCATATGACTACCTACTCAATATATATGCGATGCTTATCCGCAGTATCTGCTGAGGCAGAGAAATTTAAAAAGGTAGAAAATATTGCTATCTCTGAGCAAGCACCCCCAGCCGCACCTCGCGGGCATAAGATCCGCCTCCCTCCTTGCGACACGGAGATTTTCAAAGGTGACTACTTGTCATGGCCAACCTTTCGCGACCTGTTCACTGCTATATACATAAATAATTCCGACCTACAGGGGGTGGAAAAACTATTCCATCTGAACAATAAGACACACGGCGAGGCCAAAGATATTGTAAAAAAATGCCCTCTAACAAATGATGGGTTCGATATGGCCTGGAAAAACCTGTGCGAAAGGTATGAAAACAAGCGTATACTAGTCAACACGCAATTACAAATTCTGTTTAATTTAAAGAAGGTAGAGAGTGAGTGTGGTAGTGCGCTAAAGAAATTACATAGCGATATAAACAATTGTCTATCGTCCCTCAAGTGTCACAAAATCGACACATCCAATTGGGATGCAATACTAACATATTTGTGTTCGACAAAACTACCGGAAAGTACCTTGGCTCTATGGGAACAAAGCATAGACCATAAAATGGACATATCTAAATGGGAAGATATGGACAAATTTCTATCAAATAGGTTTCAGACACTCGAAACAGTGTCTAGCTTCACCGGCACTAACGCCCAAAAGGGACAAAAGCCAGCCAATACTCGGCATACAACCGAAACCCCCATAAAACGACTTGGTGCCTTCCAAACGAAGGTATCAAAACCGACCTCCAAATCGACATCAAGAGTTTTTTGTAAAATGTGCAAAGCTGAACACAGGTTACGGAATTGTCCCCGATTCTGTGATCTGACCCCAGTGGAGAGAATCAACTTCATCAAATCCACGGGGGGATGCCTGAACTGCTTATCCCCAGGACACACTGTGACGAGGTGTACCAGTTCGTACAACTGTGCCAAATGCCACTCTCGTCACCACACACTCCTGCATGCGGATACAGTTCAGCAAACTACGAGGCGCAATCCTTTCAAAGATGCGGATAATATCCCAACAACTTCGGCACAAGCACAACGAAGACAGGAATCGGGGCAACCAAACTCTTCTGCGAACCAGAATGTAAATTCCTGTCATGCTAATTCCAGCACAGGCGTGCTATTAGGAACTGCTCGCGTACACATTCACCATAATGGTACCGACTTCTCAGCGCGGGCATTAATTGATTCAGGGTCTGAATGCTCCTTTATAACTGAAAGACTGAAACGCAGGATCAATTTGCCAGCGAGAAAAATGCATGCCCATGTTTCGGGCATCACAAATGCGGTGTCAGCTCAGGTGAAAGAAGCATCCAACATCGAATTACGTTCACCAGTGGATCCCTGCTTCAGCCTGACTACACCCGTACTAGTTCTAGCGAAACTCACGGGGAATCTTCCATCCTGCCATATCAACGCAATGACTATGCAGGCATTCCCAGACTTAGTTTTGGCAGACAAGAGATTCTACGTCAACGAAGACGTAGACCTCATACTTGGCGGAGACATATATCCCCAAATTATAATGAGCGGTATAAAGAAGAATGTGCTAAACACACTCTTAGCCCAAGAGACAGTGTTCGGTTGGATAATCACCGGTCGTATCGAAGCACCGAATCCAACGAAGAGCATTATGTCTTTTTACAACGAGGTTGCGTTAGACAACCAACTCAAAGCGTTCTGGGAGGTAGAAAATGTATCAAAAAACAAAATATTAACTGAAGATGAAAGGTATTGCGAAAAATTATTTAAAGAAACAACGAAACGTGATGAAGATGGAAGGTACACCGTATCACTACCATTCAGGCAGGATTACCCTAATAACATTAATTTGGGACCGTCCCTGAAACGCGCATGCTCTCAATTCTTCCGGAATGAGGGGCGACTAATAAAAAATCCAGATTTAGGGAAAGAATATGTTCGAGTATTGTCAGAATATGATACGCTCGGCCATATGAGAAAATTAAAAAAGAACATCCCATCCGACGATTCGGATCATTACTTCCTGCCCCACCACGCCGTTGTAAAAGCAGAAAGTACAACCACCAAGGTACGCGTAGTATTTAACGCCTCGAGCCCTACGGCCAACGGCAATAGCTTAAACGATATTCTCCTCCCAGGCCCAGTTCTACAAGCCGATCTACCCATACTTATCTTACGATGGAGACTATACCGCTTCGTATTCAATAGCGACATCGAAAAGATGTATCGACAAATTTGGGTGAACGAAAATCACACCAAATTTCAACGTATTGTGCATCGCACTTCCCCGAATGACCCTATTAGTCTTTACGAATTAAAGACGGTTACCTTCGGAGTGAATTGCGCTCCATATCTCGCGATAAGAACGCTCCTACAACTAGCAGACGACGTCTCAAACTCGCACCCTACAGCGGCTAGCATACTGCGAGAATACATGTATGTAGATGATGTGTTAGCGGGTGGACATACGATCACATCGACTATTAAAGCCAGAGATGAAATTCGTCAAGTCCTACAATCAGCGGGCTTTCCACTTCGCAAATGGACCTCCAACTCAGAGGACATTCTAAGGGACATCCCCAAAGCAGACCTGCTCAATGAAAACTTCCTGGCGTTCGAAGATACCAGTTCAGTGAAAGCATTAGGTATTCGATGGAATGCCCACTCCGATTTATTTTATTTTAAAGCAGGGACGCTGGACAACCCGGAAAACATTACGAAGAGAGCAGTCCTATCTGCTATAGCCAAACTTTTCGATCCTTTAGGCTGGCTTGCGCCAGTGGTTATTGTGGCAAAAATACTTATGCAGAGTATTTGGCTAGAAGGCACCGCTTGGGACGAACCAGTATCGACCAGTACGTTGGAACAATGGAGAACTTTCACCGACCAATACCATGAGATCGATAGAATCAGGATACCTAGATGGGTCAACTTCTCTCCAGGAACCGACATCGAAATTCATGGATTTTGTGACGCATCCGAAAAGGCTTATGCAGCAGCCGTTTACGTGCGTGTCAAAACGGATGTTGATGTCTGCACAAACCTGCTTCTATCTAAAACGCGAGTAGCCCCAGTGAAAACTCTCTCTCTCCCACGTCTGGAACTTTGCGGAGCTGTGCTGTTAGCGGAAATCACCGAATCACTTTTCAGGAACCTCAAATTGGGACCAGTGAAAGTGCACCTTTGGACGGATTCAACTATCGTCCTCGCATGGATAAGGAAACCGCCGTGTTCCTGGTCCACTTTCGTCGCACATCGGATCACCAAGATCATCGACATGGTCGGAAATAAGGACTGGTTGCATGTAAACTCAGAATCTAACCCAGCAGATTTAGGTAGCAGAGGATTACCTGCGTCTGAATTGGTCAACAATTCGTTGTGGTGGCAGGGACCTTCTTGGCTGCAAGAAGACACTTCCCAATGGCCAGCACAAGAAAGTGACTACATCACCTCCGTAGAGGAAAAGAGGGCGAAGACCTGCGCAACAACAACAGTAAATACTATCGATGTTCTTCAACGCTTTTCAGACCTACCTAGGGCTTTACGGGTGCTCTCATACGTAATGAGGTTCTACCGAAGAACTCACCCCAAAACAAAAAAATCATTTCAGGTCGAGTCACCTTTAATCTCTCCTGATGAGATCAAATCAGTAACCCAAATCTTAATTAAAATCTATCAGAAACAACATTATAGTTCCGAATATAATGATCTAAAGGCCGGAAAACCAATTGGAGGGAAAAGTGTAATACTCTCACTTAATCCCTACTTAGACCAAGATGGCATCATTCGGGTAGGAGGGCGACTCGGGGCGTCAAGGGACTTAGCTTTTACTGAACGCCACCCAATCCTCCTCCCATACAACTGTCGGTTATCCCGGCTGACAGTCCTAATGTTTCATCAACAAAGTTTGCATGGGGAGAACCAACTCATGTTGCGTCTGATACGCACCCAATACTGGATACCTAACATCAAAACTATGATTAGGGCTACAATTCACAATTGCAAAGTTTGCACTGTACACCGAAAGCGTGCTCAGACCCAACTTATGGGTACTCTCCCTCGCGAACGCACGACATTCAGCCGTGCATTCACGAATACTGGAGTCGACTTTGCCGGACCCTTCGACATTAAAAGTTACCGCGGCAGAGGGTGTCGACTATCCAAAGGCTATGTCTGCCTTTTCGTGTGTTTTTCCACACGAGCGATTCATCTGGAGGCCACTACTGACCTCAGCACCCCATCATTTCTTGCGGCTTTTGCCCGTTTTATATCTAGACGCGGATGTCCCAAAAACGTCTACTCCGACAACGGTACAAACTTTGTCGGAGCTTCACGATCCCTACGATCGGAATTCAAAACTTTCATGGCACAAGCCCGAGACAATGCTGTCTCGAAGTACAGCCACCAGTCACTCACTTGGCATTTCATCCCTGCGGGCGCTCCCCACATGGGAGGGCTGTGGGAGGCTGGAGTGAAAAGCTTCAAAAGCCACTTCAAAAAGATAGCCTCACCACACAAATTTACATTCGAGGAATTCCATACACTCTTGTGCCGCATCGAGGCATGCCTGAACTCGCGGCCGCTCAGCCCGGCATCCAATGACCCAACGGACCTTGAGCCGCTTACTCCAGGTCATTTCCTCACTGGCAGCCATCTACTGGCTCCGCCAGAGCCGGATGCTAGTGAGAGCCCTGCCTCGATGATCAATCGGTGGCAGAAACTCAAAGCCCTCCATCACACTTTCTGCAAGCGATGGAAAACCGAATATCTATCCGAACTTCAAAAAAGAGTGAAGTGGAAGCATCCCAAACAAAATATCAAAGTGGGAGATCTCGCTGTCCTCAAAGAGGACCACTTATCTCCCAACGAATGGAGGTTAGGTCGAGTTGTCAACGTACACCCCGGCGAAGATGACCGAGTACGCGTAGTCGACCTCAAAACCGAGAAGGGTCAAGTCAGACGACCTTTGGTCAAACTGATCCTTCTTCCAACGGAAGAGACGGATTGCGAGAAGGCTAAGTGCTCCTCCTAACAATCCCTCCATTCCTCCATACCCCTCCCTTCAAAAAAAAATCAAACCCAGCTCTCGTTCACCCGGAACGAGGCCCACCAACTATCCTAATCAGATCGCCCATCTACCACAACACTATTTCCCCCGACTACCTACAATTAGAGGCCCACGGTTAGTGATAGCATCGAAAGCATCTTAAGGAACCCACGTCTTCGTGTCTCTCTATCCCTAAGCTTGTGTTTCTCCCGAGCCATATATTATCATCAACCCCCCGGTCTCGTGAGGGTGCGAGTCTACCGGAGGGGAAACCTAAGGCGTACTACGCGATGGCAATGGGGAAAGGGAGCTCGGGACATAAAGACGCGTTCAACCACGCGCCGTGATGCCCCGCTATCCCTAAGCTTGCGTCGCTCCCGAGGCCCTAATTATAATCAACCACCCCGGTCTCGTGATGGTGCGAGTCTACCGGAGGGCGATCCTACATCTTATTTTTCTCTTTTTTTTCTACCCCCGGTCTCGTCGTGTCGAGTCTGCCGGAGGGAATCCTACACCTGACTACTGTTGGGCAATGGGGAAAGGGAGCGAGATGCACGAAGACGCGGGAAAGCTTACAAAAAGCTCGCAAAAAAAAAAAAAAACATTTTTTTTCGATCTAAGTTTTTTTTAACAAGACTAACCGGGGGCCCCCTGAACAGAAAACCCCATAATTCACTCGCTCACACAAAGCGAGGACACCAGAAAACATCCCATTCACTCATTCTCCCAGAACGAGGACACCAGAAAAAACCTACCGCAGAAGGGCGAACCGATCTGCCACAGAATCTAAGGGCGTTCGGCCCATTATCTATATTTTTTAAAGGGAAAGATTCCACAAGTCAACCCAAATTCACTCGCTCCCCGAGCGAGGACACCAGAACCCTAATACAGACCCACGGTCTACCCCAGAAAGCAGATGCACTCAGCCAAAGGCATGAGGCCAACAAAAGTTTTTGTCCAAGGGGTAGGGACAGCCATATTTAAATATGTATTCATATCCCTTTACAAAAAAGATAACAATAATAAACTTGTAAATGCCAACAGGTTTAGGAAGAGAGTCTTAAATTTCTGGTCGATGTTTTGTGAATCGATAAAGAGTCATGTGGGTTTGCACTTTCTCGAGCCGGAACATTCACCTCTCGAACGCTTCCATGAATACTTGACGGACAAGAACTCTCCGAAATTTCAGACTAAAAGGGTGATTACTCCCTGTGTAGCAGGACAGCACAAAAGCTTGGAATCTAAAGTTCTAAGACGAATTGGAATTTTTGAATAAAAGTCCAACGCGCGGCATTTTCTAAACAATTTCTGAAAGAGTGACAAACCCAACATGACCTTATCAATCACGAAATGTTCAGTAGAAACCGAATCATTTCCCCGCAACATATTGGCACTGGCAAAACCATTATCACTACTACTAGACTACTAGATTCTTCCCGCTTACTGGATTACGAATGGGAATTTCAAAACCCCAATCAAAAACGGAATCGTTTCGTAATTTCACATAAAAAAAAAAAATTTGGAAGTGGGAAAAGGTTCCCTAACCTTGAGCAGTATCCGGCACCCCTTACCACTGGTGGGGGGAAGTGCCGGACTTACAAAAGGTCGTTGAAAGCGGGAGGGCATCCCACCGGGTGGATGCTCCCCTTACCTCGAACAGTATCTGATACCCCTTACCTCTGGTGGGGGGAAGTGTCAGACTTGAGCGAGGCCCTAACTAACAAAACCAAACACATCACGCAGTATCTGCCACCCCTTACCACTGGTGGGGGGAAGTAGCAGACTGACGCAACGTTTTCCCTACCTGACGCAATCTCAACGTCAAAAAATATTCTTCAGTATTCTTCTAAACCAGCCCATGTATTCCTTTCAATAAAACCTTTAACAACACCCCATATCGACTTTTTACCTTTGACTTGATCATGCACTGACAGCATTGTATGATCATCAACAGTTCTTACAAGGCAATAGTGCATTTAGACATTGAAACTATCGGCATATGGAATGCCAGCATTAACACTAGTTACACCTATGGAATACAATTCACCCGTTTCACGCATCTCTTGGTTTTCAGTCACCTGTCCCGCGGAAGCCAATAATTGCACAGTTAAATAAATAGTACGTGTCTTCTTTCCTTCATTATTGGTTAATCAATCGTTGAAAGACATATTTTCAGTTTTCCGCGCTGCATGAAATTCCAAAAAGAATATCGATTTTGAAAAAAAAAAAAAATCATGCGAAATAGCGTATCGACATTAATTGCAAGCATTGTCCGTTCTAATTGTCGGCCTTCATGTGTTGATGAGCATTCAGCTGTCACAATAAATGGAACAATGTATCGCAAGTGAAAGCACTACGCACATTCGCGCGTACTAAATCTCACACAGAACAAAATACCAATTTTTTCTGTTGATGCTGTTGCTGTTGTAATGCTGGATGCATATGCTGATGCTGTTGCAATGGGGGTGTGATAACGCCAGGTGGTAGTATAGACGGAATGAACTTAACGGCACTGGTATTTCTGGGCGTACTCGGTACAATAAGATGCTCAAAATGTTCACGTATCCACTCACGGTAGTCAATTACATCATCGGTTACCCGTATTATTCGTCCTAGGATGGTACGCTCAGCGCAATTACTACCGTATTCGTTGAGTGGACTCACAGCATTCGCCAACAACGTATATGCATATTCAAATGCTTGTTTTACCTGTCATGCACCATAGGAGCTACGTCCAATATCATTACCCGGCGTCAGTGGATCTTCCATACATAATAATGATGGACGATGTCCGTCAATCATTTCACGTTGCAGGTCTTCTTTTGGTAAATAACGTCCGCCATTCTTTATCGAAATGCCAATTTTCATATAATTGAACTTACGCCCATAAAATTCAAAAAAAAAAAGCTCCAACAACAGTACACCTAAATTGGCCTTATCATGGTCTATTCGATGCGGATGTAATTGTAGGAAACTTATACACATTAATATTAATGAGTAAGAGGAAATGCCACCGGTAGGAACTTCATTGAGATCGCGCTGTAACAAAAATTGCTTCAGCGTGAGCACCAGTTTCGCTAACACTGGATAATCTTGTTTAAATTTCTTAACTAGTTCGGCCGAGTGTACACCCGATTGCATATTAAAGGATATATCTACTCTTACTTGCGATTCACGATCTGTGAGCTTTATGATGGGCACAGACGCTTTGTCAAGTACGCGCACTGAATGTGGTTCGGCAATTCCGCGCGCAATCAGTGCTGTTTCGGGAGTTCGCAGTGGGGCCTTTTCCCATAGTCCTAACACAACTAAATCAATATCCGATGTGGGCAGAAATAGGCCCGTACGAAATGAGCCAAATATTTCCACAACCGCTTTCGGCCAGATTGAGTGTACCACCGCTTCTAGGTGCTGTACCACTTCATTGCGTATAGCATGCTCGGTGGGCGTGGGCAATACATAATTATAAAATTGTTCGATTTCCTGATGTAAACCAACAATTCCGCGTCCATATTCAAAACTTGGCACTCGCCAGGGGCAAACTTTGTACTTTACTACTAATTTATCCATATATCTGCTGAGGTTAAATGTGCTTACCTTAATATCTACCATACGTCCAATTTTCCTACGTGATGGATTATAATAACTTGGCCGATCGTGAGATGGCATTTTTGTATTGATTGTTGTATCACCTACACCACCACCACCAACTGGTGTTGTTGCAGCTGTTGTAATATAGTCGTTGTTTGGTGTTGCATCGATTGAGTTGTTGCTGGGTGTATTACCACTACTATTTGTGCCACTACTACAGTTATTATTATTATTATTATGATTGTATATTGAATTTCGCAATCTTACGTTACCAACCTGCTGTAGAAGTAAGTGTAGAGAATCCCGATCCCGTGCACTTAAAGATGCGCCGTTTAATTTACTATTACCACCACTATGTAATTGTTGTAATTGTTGACTTTGTTGTTCTAACAATTTGCTCATATCATGCGCTGTGGTCTCCCAAATTTTACACCATGTGCGTAATGCTGGACCCTCCTGTTCCTCTTGAAACCAGCCAACAAAAGGATCCATTCAAAACAGTCTTCCTTCTCACAGAACAGAAATCGTATTGGCGCGCAATCCAACCAAAGATTTCGCGTCGTCGTCCACTTGCGAAAGATTGCGCGTGAAAAACACCTATTATTTTATTAGTAGATGTGTGAGTACCATTCTGCGTAACGAAATTGTCGTATCATCGCAGTTTGCCAGTGAACCACCCGACCATCTGTGCGTTTAATTTTAACGCTTTGTCCAACTGTAATGAATTCCATTGTAGTGGGAGTTGTAGCTGTGAACCTGAAATGAAATAAAAGAATAAAAAATTAGGAAAACTTACAAAAGAATAAAAAAGGGAACGATACATCAAACCCATCCATTGTCCTAAATCTCCATCACCAGTCACCTGAAAAATAGAAGGAAACGAATTAAAAATCTGAAATATCCTAAGAAATATTTATTTCAGTAAAATTATTGAAAAATAGTTTACCACTTACCTTTTCGTTCAGCAATGCGTAAAATTCCACATGAATTGAAGCAAAAACGGTAAAATAAATCCTTCGATTCATTTTTGTTTTTGCTTCACTCTCTATACTGGAATGTTCAACCAACGTAGGTATGTATGAATGATACATACAAGAAAACGAGAAACGGCAGAGTTGCCACGTTACCTAACGCGACCACCAAATGGACCGTTTTCACAACGCCTCTGCCAGGTTGACCACGATCCAAATAAGAACATGGACAGTATTTGTATACCATTAAAATTTATTCAGCAAATAGCGCAACTTAACCATCCCATTCAGGGATATAAAACAAAACCTTAAAATTTCAACAACTCATAAATACAAAAAAAAAAAAACCAAATTCAAATGTCAAAAATTGACTGATTAATGCATCCGTTTGCGGTGCAGGGATAACGCAGCCGAAGACGTATACCGCTTTAGACAATCCCCGCACCGGTACGGGAAAAAGCCCATATGCCCATTCAAATGGGTAACTAAGCACGCGAACGAGCTTAGTGCCCGCTGGCACACCCGGCAACTAAACTTCCAATGAGGCACTGGATCCTGGTGCGGCCGCCGCACCCATAACACTCCCTCACACCCGCGGTAAAACGTGGAGTACCACGTCGTGGCCTTCCCGCGCACCCTCACGACAATGGGCGTCCGCCTAGCACGGAGCACCCCGGGGTCGGCGCACCGCAGCGCCTCCCTCACTGCATGCTGCAGAACCTCGACCGGCGCAAAACATGGCCAGGAGCCCCTTCGCCGCTCCGTATAGCGGATGTCCGCGACCACCTCAATGGGTTCCGCACCCTCATCCGCTGACTCCAGTGTCACATAGATGTACTGCCTTGGGTCCATTTGAAACTAAAAAAAAAAAAAAAAAAAAAAAAAAAAAAAGGGAAAAAAACAAAAAAAAAACCTCTCTTTACACAAAAATTTCACATTTTTTTTGATTTTTCCACCCTTTCCGTTTTTTGGGTACGGTTTTCTGGCGGGGGGCAGGACTTGTTGTTTTTCAACAACAAACAGTCATTATAAGGGCTCGGTACAAAACAATCCGAGTCCCGAAATAAAACAATCCCGACACGACAAAATCCCGAAATGGGAAAAGTCAACTGTTTCTACCGGCCTAGTGTGCTACTGCCCCAGTGACCTAGTTTTTTTTTCAAGGGCAAGCAAATACATATATGTATATATATTTACTCGCACACCACAAATTCACCATACCAGCTGTCAGCTAACCAAGAAATACACGACAGAGTTGCATGGTACATTTAGCATAATGGTACGTGCAGATAGAACGCGTCGTGAAGAACGCATCGCCAATCCGGATGCAAGCACCGGCAGTTGGTACACTTTCAAGTTCGATTACGATTTTCGCTATTCATCATGTGCTGTCGCACAAAATTAAATCCATACCTTCGTGAGCCTCTCCGCTTCGATTTAAACTCGGTTTATTCCCCTATTTTTAACGTACGTTTGTTAATAAAATAACACGCGTATCACGAAAACAGGTAATTTTGCGCGGGTGGCTTGGAATCACGTCCGCTTCAACCCCCCACACACCGCAATCTTGCTGGTTATGTTGAAATATATAAGCTGCTCGAAATCACAGCACTAACTACTTTGCAAAAACGCTCTCATCACTCCACGTTATTTGACTAGTCATTTTACGGTGACAGGTTATATTCGTAGTCACATTTGCACGGGCGTGGGTAGGTGTGACCAGGTGTTTTGTAGGGTAATAATATAATACACAACTGACGAAATACATGCGCTGCAGTAAAAACGCGCATCACCCAACCAACCTCACGGCCACTCGCCCTGGCACATCCATAAAATGCCACAGTCGCCCTGAGAGCGACACGATTCTTTAGACGCTGGAACGGAGACCTCGGCCTCTTCGTCCAGTCCAAAAAAACCTAAACCAAAATAATGCGAGTCTGGAACGGAGACTTCGACCTCTTCGTCCAGCCAAACAAAAACAATGCGGATCTGGAACGGAGACCTCGGCCTCTCCGTCCAACAAAAAAAAAAATTTTTTTTTCTGCCAGTCTGGAACGGAGACCTCGGCCTCTTCGTCCAGCACTATTGACCTTCTACGTCATATCACTTATGGATCCTATCTATATCTAAGAATTATGTATGACCAAAGGCAAGAAATATTCACTTTCCTCCACTTCTAATGTTTATTTTTATCCTAGCTTAGGTGGCATGCTGCGCAAGTCGGGCAGGACTCCCGGCCACCCGCGACGCTGGCGAAATACGCGATTTTAGGTTAAGTTTAGTTTTAATGCACACGTTTTTTTTCTCGTTGCTTTTCAGCGGTCGGAGATCGGTGGGGGTAAAAACGATGTTGCGTATCGCAAGGGGGGCCGGCATGTTTAGGCAGGATGCCTAACTTTTTCCGCATCTGTCTGCGATCCCCCCAATGCAACCCTGCGAATCGATACTCGATACTCGAATTAATTTGTAACCACCCACACCCTCACCGCCACATGCATGTGCATGCATGTACATGTACGTGTATGTGTGTTTTTTTGTCAGCACTCATGCATATGCATGTCGGGGTTGATGTGTGGGTGCCTTCCCCTCCAAAACGGAGGATTTTGCGGGTCAACGGTTGTAGCTTGCTATACAACCGGTCTCTTTGATTTCAACAGCCGTACCATACGCATCTGCCGCTAGCGATCTCTGCCGTGTTCCAGCATATTCAGGTAATATTGTAACAAGTTTATTCTACCTCTACCCAATAAAGTGCATTTTTATAACGAGGAAACTCCTCCCGTGTTCTTCTTTCTTTTCTATTGAGTGAATCATCCATTGAGCGAGATCGACCCTTGTGCGCCTACCCACTGCCGGTTTACGACGCACTCAGGCCGAACATAGAGTTAAATTGATAAATAACGTGTACGAATTTGTTTAACGCATTTGTTTTGGTTACTCGACGTCTCCGTTCTCGTGTAGCCTACATATTGCGTTTTTTTTTTAATTTGCTTACCTGGCTAAAGGTTAGCATGTTTAAAATACGTAAGTCGTTTTGTTCATCATATTTAAGTAGATAACTCATCAGTTGTTTGCATCAGAGCGATAATTTTTGAGATAGTTATTAAAACTGTTTAAAGGTTGTCAAACGTTGTTTCTCGTTGTATATCCTTTAATTCTAGAGTTAAATTGATAAATAACGTGTACGAATTTGTTTAACGCATTTGTTTTGGTTACTCGACGTCTCCGTTCTCGTGTAGCCTACATATTGCGTTTTTTTTTTAATTTGCTTACCTGGCTAAAGGTTAGCATGTTTAAAATACGTAAGTCGTTCTGTTCATCATATTTAAGTAGATAACTCATCAGTTGTTTGCATCAGAGCGATAATTTTTGAGATAGTTATTAAAACTGTTTAAAGGTTGTCAAACGTTGTTTCTCGTTGTATATCCTTTAATTCTAGAGTTAAATTGATAAATAACGTGTACGAATTTGTTTAACGCATTTGTTTTGGTTACTCGACGTCTCCGTTCTCGTGTAGCCTACATATTGCGTTTTTTTTTTAATTTGCTTACCTGGCTAAAGGTTAGCATGTTTAAAATACGTAAGTCGTTTTGTTCATCAAATTTAAGTAGATAACTCATCAGTTGTTTGCATCAGAGCGACAATTTTTGAGATAGTTATTAAAACTGTTTAAAGGTTGTCAAACGTTGTTTCTCGTTGTATATCCTTTAATTCTAGAGTTAAATTGATAAATAGCGTGTACGAATTTGTTTAACGCATTTGTTTTGGTTACTCGACGTCTCCGTTCTCGTGTAGCCTACATATTGCGTTTTTTTTTTAATTTGCTTACCGGGCTAAAGGTTAGCATGTTTAAAATACGTAAGTCGTTTTGTTCAACAAATTTGAGTAGATAACTCAGCAGTTGTTTGCATCAGAGCGACAATTTTTGAGATAGTTATTAAAATTGTTTAAAGGTTGTCAAACGTTGTTTCTCGTTGTATATCCTTTAATTCTAGAGTTAAATTGATAAATAACGTGTACGAATTTGTTTAACGTATTTGTTTTGGTTACTCGACGTCTCCGTTCTCGTGTAGCCTACATATTGCGTTTTTTTTTTAATTTGCTTACCTGGCTAAAGGTTAGCATGTTTAAAATACGTAAGTCGTTTTGTTCATCATATTTAAGTAGATAACTCATCAGTTGTTTGCATCAGAGCGATAATTTTTGAGATAGTTATTAAAACTGTTTAAAAGTTGTCAAACGTTGTTTCTCGTTGTATATCCTTTAATTCTAGAGTTAAATTGATAAATAACGTGTACGAATTTGTTTAACGCATTTGTTTTGGTTACTCGACGTCTCCGTTCTCGTGTAGCCTACATATTGCGTTTTTTTTTTAATTTGCTTACCTGGCTAAAGGTTAGCATGTTTAAAATACGTAAGTCGTTTTGTTCATCAAATTTAAGTAGATAACTCATCAGTTGTTTGCATCAGAGCGATAATTTTTGAGATAGTTATTAAAACTGTTTAAAGGTTGTCAAACGTTGTTTCTCGTTGTATATCCTTTAATTCTAGAGTTAAATTGATAAATAGCGTGTACGAATTTGTTTAACGCATTTGTTTTGGTTACTCGACGTCTCCGTTCTCGTGTAGCCTACATATTGCGTTTTTTTTTTAATTTGCTTACCGGGCTAAAGGTTAGCATGTTTAAAATACGTAAGTCGTTTTGTTCAACAAATTTGAGTAGATAACTCAGCAGTTGTTTGCATCAGAGCGACAATTTTTGAGATAGTTATTAAAATTGTTTAAAGGTTGTCAAACGTTATTTCTCGTTGTATATCCTTTAATTCTAGAGTTAAATTGATAAATAACGTGTACGAATTTGTTTAACGTATTTGTTTTGGTTACTCGACGTCTCCGTTCTCGTGTAGCCTACATATTGCGTTTTTTTTTTAATTTGCTTACCTGGCTAAAGGTTAGCATGTTTAAAATACGTAAGTCGTTTTGTTCATCATATTTAAGTAGATAACTCATCAGTTGTTTGCATCAGAGCGATAATTTTTGAGATAGTTATTAAAACTGTTTAAAAGTTGTCAAACGTTGTTTCTCGTTGTATATCCTTTAATTCTAGAGTTAAATTGATAAATAACGTGTACGAATTTGTTTAACGCATTTGTTTTGGTTACTCGACGTCTCCGTTCTCGTGTAGCCTACATATTGCGTTTTTTTTTTAATTTGCTTACCGGGCTAAAGGTTAGCATGTCTAAAATACGTAAGTCGTTTTGTTCATCAAATTTAAGTAGATAACTCATCAGTTGTTTGCATCAGAGCGACAATTTTTGAGATAGTTATTAAAACTGTTTAAAGGTTGTCAAACGTTGTTTCTCGTTGTATATCCTTTAATTCTAGAGTTAAATTGATAAATAACGTGTACGAATTTGTTTAACGCATTTGTTTTGGTTACTCGACGTCTCCGTTCTCGTGTAGCCTACATATTGCGTTTTTTTTTTAATTTGCTTACCTGGCTAAAGGTTAGCATGTTTAAAATACGTAAGTCGTTTTGTTCATCATATTTAAGTAGATAACTCATCAGTTGTTTGCATCAGAGCGATAATTTTTGAGATAGTTATTAAAACTGTTTAAAGGTTGTCAAACGTTGTTTCTCGTTGTATATCCTTTAATTCTAGAGTTAAATTGATAAATAACGTGTACGAATTTGTTTAACGCATTTGTTTTGGTTACTCGACGTCTCCGTTCTCGTGTAGCCTACATATTGCGTTTTTTTTTTAATTTGCTTACCGGGCTAAAGGTTGGCATGTTTAAAATACGTAAGTCGTTTTGTTCATCATATTTAAGTAGATAACTCATCAGTTGTTTGCATCAGAGCGATAATTTTTGAGATAGTTATTAAAACTGTTTAAAGGTTGTCAAACGTTGTTTCTCGTTGTATATCCTTTAATTCTAGACTTAAATTGATAAATAACGTGTACGAATTTGTTTAACGCATTTGGTTTGGTTACTCGACGTCTCCGTTCTCGTGTAGCCTACATATTGCGTTTTTTTTTTAATTTGCTTACCGGGCTAAAGGTTAGCATGTTTAAAATACGTAAGTCGTTTTGTTCATCAAATTTAAGTAGATAACTCATCAGTTGTTTGCATCAGAGCGACAATTTTTGAGATAGTTATTAAAATTGTTTAAAGGTTGTCAAACGTTGTTTCTCGTTGTATATCCTTTAATTCTAGAGTTAAATTGATAAATAACGTGTGCGAATTTGTTTAACGCATTTGTTTTGGTTACTCGACGTCTCCGTTCTCGTGTAGCCTACATATTGCGTTTTTTTTTTAATTTGCTTACCGGGCTAAAGGTTAGCATGTTTAAAATACGTAAGTCGTTTTGTTCATCAAATTTAAGTAGATAACTCATCAGTTGTTTGCATCAGAGCGACAATTTTTGAGATAGTTATTAAAATTGTTTAAAGGTTGTCAAACGTTGTTTCTCGTTGTATATCCTTTAATTCTAGAGTTAAATTGATAAATAACGTGTACGAATTTGTTTAACGCATTTGTTTTGGTTACTCGACGTCTCCGTTCTCGTGTAGCCTACATATTGCGTTTTTTTTTTAATTTGCTTACCTGGCTAAAGGTTAGCATGTTTAAAATACGTAAGTCGTTTATATTTAAGTAGATAAGCTATCAGTTGTTTGCATCAGAGCGATAATTTTTGAGATAGTTATTAAAACTGTTTAAAGGTTGTCAAACGTTGTTTCTCGTTGTATATCCTTTAATTCTAGAGTTAAATTGATAAATAACGTGTACAAATTTGTTTAACGCATTTGTTTTGGTTACTCGACGTCTCCGTTCTCGTGTAGCCTACATATTGCGTTTTTTTTTTAATTTGCTTACCTGGCTAAAGGTTAGCATGTTTAAAATACGTAAGTCGTTTTGTTCATCAAATTTAAGTAGATAACTCATCAGTTGTTTGCATCAGAGCGATAATTTTTGAGATAGTTATTAAAACTGTTTAAAGGTTGTCAAACGTTGTTTCTCGTTGTATATCCTTTAATTCTAGAGTTAAATTGATAAATAACGTGTACAAATTTGTTTAACGCATTTGTTTTGGTTACTCGACGTCTCCGTTCTCGTGTAGCCTACATATTGCGTTTTTTTTTAATTTGCTTACCGGGCTAAAAGTTAGCATGTTTAAAATACGTAAGTCGTTTTGTTCATCAAATTTAAGTAGATAACTCATCAGTTGTTTGCATCAGAGCGATAATTTTTGAGATAGTTATTAAAACTGTTTAAAAGTTGTCAAACGTTGTTTCTCGTTGTATATCCTTTAATTCTAGAGTTAAATTGATAAATAACGTGTACGAATTTGTTTAACGCATTTGTTTTGGTTACTCGACGTCTCCGTTCTCGTGTAGCCTACATATTGCGTTTTTTTTTTAATTTGCTTACCGGGCTAAAGGTTAGCATGTTTAAAATACGTAAGTCGTTTTGTTCATCAAATTTAAGTAGATAACTCATCAGTTGTTTGCATCAGAGCGATAATTTTTGAGATAGTTATTAAAACTGTTTAAAAGTTATCAAACGTTGTTTCTCGTTGTATATCCTTTAATTCTAGAGTTAAATTGATAAATAACGTGTACGAATTTGTTTAACGCATTTGTTTTGGTTACTCGACGTCTCCGTTCTCGTGTAGCCTACATATTGCGTTTTTTTTTTAATTTGCTTACCGGGCTAAAGGTTAGCATGTTTAAAATACGTAAGTCGTTTTGTTCATCAAATTTAAGTAGATAACTCATCAGTTGTTTGCATCAGAGTGATAATTTTTGAGATAGTTATTAAAACTGTTTAAAAGTTGTCAAACGTTGTTTCTCGTTGTATATCCTTTAATTCTAGAGTTAAATTGATAAATAACGTGTACGAATTTGTTTAACGCATTTGTTTTGGTTACTCGACGTCTCCGTTCTCGTGTAGCCTACATATTGCGTTTTTTTTTTTAATTTGCTTACCTGGCTAAAGGTTAGCATGTTTAAAATACGTAAGTCGTTTTGTTCATCATATTTAAGTAGATAACTCATCAGTTGTTTGCATCAGAGCGATAATTTTTGAGATAGTTATTAAAACTGTTTAAAGGTTGTCAAACGTTGTTTCTCGTTGTATATCCTTTAATTCTAGAGTTAAATTGATAAATAACGTGTACGAATTTGTTTAACGCATTTGTTTTGGTTACTCGACGTCTCCGTTCTCGTGTAGCCTACATATTGCGTTTTTTTTTTTTAATTTGCTTACCTGGCTAAAGGTTAGCATGTTTAAAATACGTAAGTCGTTTTGTTCATCATATTTAAGTAGATAACTCATCAGTTGTTTGCATCAGAGCGATAATTTTTGAGATAGTTATTAAAACTGTTTAAAAGTTGTCAAACGTTGTTTCTCGTTGTATATCCTTTAATTCTAGAGTTAAATTGATAAATAACGTGTACGAATTTGTTTAACGCATTTGTTTTGGTTACTCGACGTCTCCGTTCTCGTGTAGCCTACATATTGCGTTTTTTTTTAATTTGCTTACCGGGCTAAAGGTTAGCATGTTTAAAATACGTAAGTCGTTTTGTTCATCAAATTTAAGTAGATAACTCATCAGTTGTTTGCATCAGAGCGTCAATTTTTGAGATAGTTATTAAAATTGTTTAAAGGTTGTCAAACGTTGTTTCTCGTTGTATATCCTTTAATTCTAGAGCTTTAATTCTAGAGTTAAATTGATAAATAACGTGTACGAATTTGTTTAACGCATTTGTTTTGGTTACTCGACGTCTCCGTTCTCGTGTAGCCTACATATTGCGTTTTTTTTTTTAATTTGCTTACCGGGCTAAAGGTTAGCATGTTTAAAATACGTAAGTCGTTTTGTTCAACAAATTTGAGTAGATAACTCAGCAGTTGTTTGCATGAGAGCGACAATTTTTGAGATAGTTATTAAAATTGTTTAAAGGTTGTCAAACGTTGTTTCTCGTTGTATATCCTTTAATTCTAGAGTTAAATTGATAAATAACGTGTACGAATTTGTTTAACGCATTTGTTTTGGTTACTCGACGTCTCCGTTCTCGTGTAGCCTACATATTGCGTTTTTTTTTTAATTTGCTTACCGGGCTAAAGGTTAGCATGTTTAAAATACGTAAGTCGTTTTGTTCATCAAATTTAAGTAGATAACTCATCAGTTGTTTGCATCAGAGCGACAATTTTTGAGATAGTTATTAAAACTTTTTAAAGGTTGTCAAACGTTGTTTCTCGTTGTATATCCTTTAATTCTAGAGTTAAATTTATAAATAACGTGTACGAATTTGTTTAACGCATTTGTTTTGGTTACTCGACGTCTCCGTTCTCGTGTAGCCTACATATTGCGTTTTTTTTTTAATTTGCTTACCTGGCTAAAGGTTAGCATGTTTAAAATACGTAAGTCGTTTTGTTCATCATATTTAAGTAGATAACTCATCAGTTGTTTGCATCAGAGCGATAATTTTTAAGATAGTTATTAAAACTGTTTAAAGGTTGTCAAACGTTGTTTCTCGTTGTATATCCTTTAATTCTAGAGTTAAATTGATAAATAACGTGTACGAATTTGTTTAACGCATGTGTTTTGGTTACTCGACGTCTCCGTTCTCGTGTAGCCTACATATTGCGTTTTTTTTTTAATTTGCTTACCTGGCTAAAGGTTAGCATGTTTAAAATACGTAAGTCGTTTTGTTCATCATATTTAAGTAGATAACTCATCAGTTGTTTGCATCAGAGCGATAATTTTTGAGATAGTTATTAAAACTGTTTAAAGGTTGTCAAACGTTGTTTCTCGTTGTATATCCTTTAATTCTAGAGTTAAATTGATAAATAACGTGTACGAATTTGTTTAACGCATTTGTTTTGGTTACTCGACGTCTCCGTTCTCGTGTAGCCTACATATTGCGTTTTTTTTTTAATTTGCTTACCGGGCTAAAGGTTAGCATGTTTAAAATACGTAAGTCGTTTTGTTCATCAAATTTAAGTAGATAACTCATCAGTAGTTTGCATCAGAGCGACAATTTTTGAGATAGTTATTAAAACTGTTTAAAGGTTGTCAAACGTTGTTTCTCGTTGTATATCCTTTAATTCTAGAGTTAAATTGATAAATAACGTGTACGAATTTGTTTAACGCATTTGTTTTGGTTACTCGACGTCTCCGTTCTCGTGTAGCCTACATATTGCGTTTTTTTTTTAATTTGCTTACCTGGCTAAAGGTTAGCATGTTTAAAATACGTAAGTCGTTTTGTTCATCATATTTAAGTAGATAACTCATCAGTTGTTTGCATCAGAGCGATAATTTTTGAGATAGTTATTAAAACTGTTTAAAGGTTGTCAAACGTTGTTTCTCGTTGTATATCCTTTAATTCTAGAGTTAAATTGATAAATAACGTGTACGAATTTGTTTAACGCATTTGTTTTGGTTACTCGACGTCTCCGTTCTCGTGTAGCCTACATATTGCGTTTTTTTTTTAATTTGCTTACCGGGCTAAAGGTTAGCATGTTTAAAATACGTAAGTCGTTTTGTTCAACAAATTTGAGTAGATAACTCAGCAGTTGTTTGCATGAGAGCGACAATTTTTGAGATAGTTATTAAAATTGTTTAAAGGTTGTCAAACGTTGTTTCTCGTTGTATATCCTTTAATTCTAGAGTTAAATTGATAAATAACGTGTACGAATTTGTTTAACGCATTTGTTTTGGTTACTCGACGTCTCCGTTCTCGTGTAGCCTACATATTGCGTTTTTTTTTTAATTTGCTTACCGGGCTAAAGGTTAGCATGTTTAAAATACGTAAGTCGTTTTGTTCATCAAATTTAAGTAGATAACTCATCAGTTGTTTGCATCAGAGCGACAATTTTTGAGATAGTTATTAAAACTGTTTAAAGGTTGTCAAACGTTGTTTCTCGTTGTATATCCTTTAATTCTAGAGTTAAATTTATAAATAACGTGTACGAATTTGTTTAACGCATTTGTTTTGGTTACTCGACGTCTCCGTTCTCGTGTAGCCTACATATTGCGTTTTTTTTTTAATTTGCTTACCTGGCTAAAGGTTAGCATGTTTAAAATTCCTTAATCCGATTGTTCATCATATTTAAGTAGATAACTCATCAGTTGTTTGCATCAGAGCGATAATTTTTAAGATAGTTATTAAAACTGTTTAAAGGTTGTCAAACGTTGTTTCTCGTTGTATATCCTTTAATTCTAGAGTTAAATTGATAAATAACGTGAACGAATTTGTTTAACGCATTTGTTTTGGTTACTCGACGTCTCCGTTCTCGTGTAGCCTACATATTGCGTTTTTTTTTTAATTTGCTTACCTGGCTAAAGGTTAGCATGTTTAAAATACGTAAGTCGTTTTGTTCATCATATTTAAGTAGATAACTCATCAGTTGTTTGCATCAGAGCGATAATTTTTGAGATAGTTATTAAAACTGTTTAAAGGTTGTCAAACGTTGTTTCTCGTTGTATATCCTTTAATTCTAGAGTTAAATTGATAAATAACGTGTACGAATTTGTTTAACGCATTTGTTTTGGTTACTCGACGTCTCCGTTCTCGTGTAGCCTACATATTGCGTTTTTTTTTTAATTTGCTTACCTGGCTAAAGGTTAGCATGTTTAAAATACGTAAGTCGTTTTGTTCATCAAATTTAAGTAGATAACTCATCAGTTGTTTGCATCAGAGCGACAATTTTTGAGATAGTTATTAAAACTGTTTAAAGGTTGTCAAACGTTGTTTCTCGTTGTATATCCTTTAATTCTAGAGTTAAATTGATAAATAACGTGTACGAATTTGTTTAACGCATTTGTTTTGGTTACTCGACGTCTCCGTTCTCGTGTAGCCTACATATTGCGTTTTTTTTTTAATTTGCTTACCTGGCTAAAGGTTAGCATGTTTAAAATACGTAAGTCGTTTTGTTCATCATATTTAAGTAGATAACTCATCAGTTGTTTGCATCAGAGCGATAATTTTTGAGATAGTTATTAAAACTGTTTAAAGGTTGTCAAACGTTGTTTCTCGTTGTATATCCTTTAATTCTAGAGTTAAATTGATAAATAACGTGTACGAATTTGTTTAACGCATTTGTTTTGGTT
Organism: Eurosta solidaginis; assembly: GCF_040869045.1. Classification (NCBI taxonomy): domain Eukaryota; kingdom Metazoa; phylum Arthropoda; class Insecta; order Diptera; family Tephritidae; genus Eurosta; species Eurosta solidaginis. Next base: position 88,969 of record NW_027137163.1, read on the forward strand.
ACTCGACGTCTCCGTTCTCGTGTAGCCTACATATTGCGTTTTTTTTTTTAATTTGCTTACCGGGCTAAAGGTTGGCATGTTTAAAATACGTAAGTCGTTTTGTTCATCATATTTAAGTAGATAACTCATCAGTTGTTTGCATCAGAGCGATAATTTTTGAGATAGTTATTAAAACTGTTTAAAGGTTGTCAAACGTTGTTTCTCGTTGTATATCCTTTAATTCTAGAGTTAAATTGATAAATAACGTGTACGAATTTGTTTAACGCATTTGTTTTGGTTACTCGACGTCTCCGTTCTCGTGTAGCCTACATATTGCGTTTTTTTTTTAATTTGCTTACCGGGCTAAAGGTTAGCATGTTTAAAATACGTAAGTCGTTTTGTTCATCAAATTTAAGTAGATAACTCATCAGTTGTTTGCATCAGAGCGACAATTTTTGAGATAGTTATTAAAATTGTTTAAAGGTTGTCAAACGTTGTTTCTCGTTGTATGTCCTTTAATTCTAGAGTTAAATTGATAAATAACGTGTACGAATTTGTTTAACGCATTTGGTTTGGTTACTCGACGTCTCCGTTCTCGTGTAGCCTACATATTGCGTTTTTTTTTTTAATTTGCTTACCGGGCTAAAGGTTAGCATGTTTAAAATACGTAAGTCGTTTTGTTCATCAAATTTAAGTAGATAACTCATCAGTTGTTTGCATCAGAGCGACAATTTTTGAGATAGTTATTAAAATTGTTTAAAGGTTGTCAAACGTTGTTTCTCGTTGTATATCCTTTAATTCTAGATTTAAATTGATAAATAACGTGTACGAATTTGTTTAACGCATTTGTTTTGGTTACTCGACGTCTCCGTTCTCGTGTAGCCTACATATTGCGTTTTTTTTTTTAATTTGCTTACCTGGCTAAAGGTTAGCATGTTTAAAATACGTAAGTCGTTTTGTTCATCATATTTAAGTAGATAACTCATCAGTTGTTTGCATCAGAGCGATAATTTTTGAGATAGTTATTAAAACTGTTTAAAGGTTGTCAAACGTTGTTTCTCGTTGTATATCCTTTAATTCTAGAGTTAAATTGATAAATAACGTGTACAAATTTGTTTAACGCATTTGTTTTGGTTACTCGACGTCTCCGTTCCCGTGTAGCCTACATATTGCGTTTTTTTTTTTAATTTGCTTACCTGGCTAAAGGTTAGCATGTTTAAAATACGTAAGTCGTTTTGTTCATCAAATTTAAGTAGATAACTCATCAGTTGTTTGCATCAGAGCGATAATTTTTGAGATAGTTATTAAAACTGTTTAAAGGTTGTCAAACGTTGTTTCTCGTTGTATATCCTTTAATTCTAGAGTTAAATTGATAAATAACGTGTACAAATTTGTTTAACGCATTTGTTTTGGTTACTCGACGTCTCCGTTCTCGTGTAGCCTACATATTGGGTTTTTTTTTAATTTGCTTACCGGGCTAAAAGTTAGCATGTTTAAAATACGTAAGTCGTTTTGTTCATCAAATTTAAGTAGATAACTCATCAGTTGTTTGCATCAGAGCGATAATTTTTGAGATAGTTATTAAAACTGTTTAAAAGTTGTCAAACGTTGTTTCTCGTTGTATATCCTTTAATTCTAGAGTTAAATTGATAAATAACTTTAACGAATTTGTTTAACGCATTTGTTTTGGTTACTCGACGTCTCCGTTCTCGTGTAGCCTACATATTGCGTTTTTTTTTTAATTTGCTTACCGGGCTAAAGGTTAGCATGTTTAAAATACGTAAGTCGTTTTGTTCATCAAATTTAAGTAGATAACTCATCAGTTGTTTGCATCAGAGCGATAATTTTTGAGATAGTTATTAAAACTGTTTAAAAGTTGTCAAACGTTGTTTCTCGTTGTATATCCTTTAATTCTAGAGTTAAATTGATAAATAACGTGTACGAATTTGTTTAACGCATTTGTTTTGGTTACTCGACGTCTCCGTTCTCGTGTAGCCTACATATTGCGTTTTTTTTTTAATTTGCTTACCGGGCTAAAGGTTAGCATGTTTAAAATACGTAAGTCGTTTTGTTCATCAAATTTAAGTAGATAACTCATCAGTTGTTTGCATCAGAGCGATAATTTTTGAGATAGTTATTAAAACTGTTTAAAAGTTGTCAAACGTTGTTTCTCGTTGTATATCCTTTAATTCTAGAGTTAAATTGATAAATAACGTGTACGAATTTGTTTAACGCATTTGTTTTGGTTACTTGACGTTTCCGTTCTCGTGTAGCCTACATATTGCGTTTTTTTTTTAATTTGCTTACCTGGCTAAAGGTTAGCATGTTTAAAATACGTAAGTCGTTTTGTTCATCAAATTTAAGTAGATAACTCATCAGTTGTTTGCATCAGAGCGATAATTTTTGAGATAGTTATTAAAACTGTTTAAAAGTTGTCAAACGTTGTTTCTCGTTGTATATCCTTTAATTCTAGAGTTAAATTGATAAATAACGTGTACGAATTTGTTTAACGCATTTGTTTTGGTTACTCGACGTCTCCGTTCTCGTGTAGCCTACATATTGCGTTTTTTTTTTTAATTTGCTTACCTGGCTAAAGGTTAGCATGTATAAAATACGTAAGTCGTTTTGTTCATCATATTTAAGTAGATAACTCATCAGTTGTTTGCATCAGAGCGATAATTTTTGAGATAGTTATTAAAACTGTTTAAAGGTTGTCAAACGTTGTTTTTCGTTGTATATCCTTTAATTCTAGAGTTAAATTGATAAATAACGTGTACGAATTTGTTTAACGCATTTGTTTTGGTTACTCGACGTCTCCGTTCTCGTGTAGCCTACATATTGCGTTTTTTTTTTAATTTGCTTACCGGGCTAAAGGTTAGCATGTTTAAAATACGTAAGTCGTTTTGTTCATCAAATTTAAGTAGATAACTCATCAGTTGTTTGCATCAGAGCGATAATTTTTGAGATAGTTATTAAAACTGTTTAAAAGTTGTCAAACGTTGTTTCTCGTTGTATATCCTTTAATTCTAGAGTTAAATTGATAAATAACGTGTACGAATTTGTTTAACGCATTTGTTTTGGTTACTCGACGTCTCCGTTCTCGTGTAGCCTACATATTGCGTTTTTTTTTTAATTTGCTTACCTGGCTAAAGGTTAGCATGTTTAAAATACGTAAGTCGTTTTGTTCATCAAATTTAAGTAGATAACTCATCAGTTGTTTGCATCAGAGCGATAATTTTTGAGATAGTTATTAAAACTGTTTAAAAGTTGTCAAACGTTGTTTCTCGTTGTATATCCTTTAATTCTAGAGTTAAATTGATAAATAACGTGTACGAATTTGTTTAACGCATTTGTTTTGGTTACTCGACGTCTCCGTTCTCGTGTAGCCTACATATTGCGTTTTTTTTTTAATTTGCTTACCGGGCTAAAGGTTAGCATGTTTAAAATACGTAAGTCGTTTTGTTCATCAAATTTAAGTAGATAACTCATCAGTTGTTTGCATCAGAGCGATAATTTTTGAGATAGTTATTAAAACTGTTTAAAGGTTGTCAAACGTTGTTTCTCGTTGTATATCCTTTAATTCTAGAGTTAAATTGATAAATAACGTGTACAAATTTGTTTAACGCATTTGTTTTGGTTACTCGACGTCTCCGTTCTCGTGTAGCCTACATATTGCGTTTTTTTTTTAATTTGCTTACCTGGCTAAAGGTTAGCATGTTTAAAATACGTAAGTCGTTTTGTTCATCATATTTAAGTAGATAACTCATCAGTTGTTTGCATCAGAGCGATAATTTTTGAGATAGTTATTAAAACTGTTTAAAGGTTGTCAAACGTTGTTTCTCGTTGTATATCCTTTAATTCTAGAGTTAAATTGATAAATAACGTGTACGAATTTGTTTAACGCATTTGTTTTGGTTACTCGACGTCTCCGTTCTCGTGTAGCCTACATATTGCGTTTTTTTTTAAATTTGCTTACCGGGCTAAAGGTTAGCATGTTTAAAATACGTAAGTCGTTTTGTTCAACAAATTTGAGTAGATAACTCAGCAGTTGTTTGCATCAGAGCGACAATTTTTGAGATAGTTATTAAAATTGTTTAAAGGTTGTCAAACGTTGTTTCTCGTTGTATATCCTTTAATTCTAGAGTTAAATTGATAAATAACGTGTACGAATTTGTTTAACGCATTTGTTTTGGTTACTCGACGTCTCCGTTCTCGTGTAGCCTACATATTGCGTTTTTTTTTTAATTTGCTTACCGGGCTAAAGGTTAGCATGTTTAAAATACGTAAGTCGTTTTGTTCATCAAATTTAAGTAGATAACTCATCAGTTGTTTGCATCAGAGCGATAATTTTTGAGATAGTTATTAAAACTGTTTAAAGGTTGTCAAACGTTGTTTCTCGTTGTATATCCTTTAATTCTAGAGTTAAATTGATAAATAACGTGTACAAATTTGTTTAACGCATTTGTTTTGGTTACTCGACGTCTCCGTTCTCGTGTAGCTTACATATTGCGTTTTTTTTTTAATTTGCTTACCGGGCTAAAAGTTAGCATGTTTAAAATACGTAAGTCGTTTTGTTCATCAAATTTAAGTAGATAACTCATCAGTTGTTTGCATCAGAGCGACAATTTTTGAGATAGTTATTAAAACTGTTTAAAGGTTGTCAAACGTTGTTTCTCGTTGTATATCCTTTAATTCTAGAGTTAAATTGATAAATAACGTGTACGAATTTGTTTAACGCATTTGTTTTGGTTACTCGACGTCTCCGTTCTCGTGTAGCCTACATATTGCGTTTTTTTTTTTATTTGCTTACCTGGCTAAAGGTTAGCATGTTTAAAATACGTAAGTCGTTTTGTTCATCATATTTAAGTAGATAACTCATCAGTTGTTTGCATCAGAGCGATAATTTTTGAGATAGTTATTAAAACTGTTTAAAGGTTGTCAAACGTTGTTTCTCGTTGTATATCCTTTAATTCTAGAGTTAAATTGATAAATAACGTGTACGAATTTGTTTAACGCATTTGTTTTGGTTACTCGACGTCTCCGTTCTCGTGTAGCCTACATATTGCGTTTTTTTTTTAATTTGCTTACCGGGCTAAAGGTTAGCATGTTTAAAATACGTAAGTCGTTTTGTTCATCATATTTAAGTAGATAACTCATCAGTTGTTTGCATCAGAGCGATAATTTTTGAGATAGTTATTAAAACTGTTTAAAGGTTGTCAAACGTTGTTTCTCGTTGTATATCCTTTAATTCTAGAGTTAAATTGATAAATAACGTGTACGAATTTGTTTAACGCATTTGTTTTGGTTACTCGACGTCTCCGTTCTCGTGTAGCCTACATATTGCTTTTTTTTTTAATTTGCTTACCGGGCTAAAAGTTAGCATGTTTAAAATACGTAAGTCGTTTTGTTCATCAAATTTAAGTAGATAACTCATCAGTTGTTTGCATCAGAGCGACAATTTTTGAGATAGTTATTAAAACTGTTTAAAGGTTGTCAAACGTTGTTTCTCGTTGTATATCCTTTAATTCTAGAGTTAAATTGATAAATAACGTGTACGAATTTGTTTAACGCATTTGTTTTGGTTACTCGACGTCTCCGTTCTCGTGTAGCCTACATATTGCGTTTTTTTTTTTATTTGCTTACCTGGCTAAAGGTTAGCATGTTTAAAATACGTAAGTCGTTTTGTTCATCATATTTAAGTAGATAACTCATCAGTTGTTTGCATCAGAGCGATAATTTTTGAGATAGTTATTAAAACTGTTTAAAGGTTGTCAAACGTTGTTTCTCGTTGTATATCCTTTAATTCTAGAGTTAAATTGATAAATAACGTGTACGAATTTGTTTAACGCATTTGTTTTGGTTACTCGACGTCTCCGTTCTCGTGTAGCCTACATATTGCGTTTTTTTTTTAATTTGCTTACCTGGCTAAAGGTTAGCATGTTTAAAATACGTAAGTCGTTTTGTTCATCATATTTAAGTAGATAACTCATCAGTTGTTTGCATCAGAGCGATAATTTTTGAGATAGTTATTAAAACTGTTTAAAAGTTGTCAAACGTTGTTTCTCGTTGTATATCCTTTAATTCTAGAGTTAAATTGATAAATAACGTGTACGAATTTGTTTAACGCATTTGTTTTGGTTACTCGACGTCTCCGTTCTCGTGTAGCCTACATATTGCGTTTTTTTTTTAATTTGCTTACCTGGCTAAAGGTTAGCATGTTTAAAATACGTAAGTCGTTTTGTTCATCATATTTAAGTAGATAACTCATCAGTTGTTTGCATCAGAGCGATAATTTTTGAGATAGTTATTAAAACTGTTTAAAGGTTGTCAAACGTTGTTTCTCGTTGTATATCCTTTAATTCTAGAGTTAAATTGATAAATAACGTGTACGAATTTGTTTAACGCATTTGTTTTGGTTACTCGACGTCTCCGTTCTCGTGTAGCCTACATATTGCGTTTTTTTTTTAATTTGCTTACCGGGCTAAAGGTTAGCATGTTTAAAATACGTAAGTCGTTTTGTTCATCAAATTTAAGTAGATAACTCATCAGTTGTTTGCATCAGAGCGATAATTTTTGAGATAGTTATTAAAACTGTTTAAAGTTGTCAAACGTTGTTTCTCGTTGTATATCCTTTAATTCTAGAGTTAAATTGATAAATAACGTGTACGAATTTGTTTAACGTATTTGTTTTGGTTACTCGACGTCTCCGTTCTCGTGTAGCCTACATATTGCTTTTTTTTTTAATTTGCTTACCTGGCTAAAGGTTAGCATGTTTAAAATACGTAAGTCGTTTTGTTCATCATATTTAAGTAGATAACTCATCAGTTGTTTGCATCAGAGCGATAATTTTTGAGATAGTTATTAAAACTGTTTAAAGGTTGTCAAACGTTGTTTCTCGTTGTATATCCTTTAATTCTAGAGTTAAATTGATAAATAACGTGTACGAATTTGTTTAACGCATTTGTTTTGGTTACTCGACGTCTCCGTTCTCGTGTAGCCTACATATTGCGTTTTTTTTTTAATTTGCTTACCTGGCTAAAGGTTAGCATGTTTAAAATACGTAAGTCGTTTTGTTCATCATATTTAAGTAGATAACTCATCAGTTGTTTGCATCAGAGCGATAATTTTTGAGATAGTTATTAAAACTGTTTAAAAGTTGTCAAACGTTGTTTCTCGTTGTATATCCTTTAATTCTAGAGTTAAATTGATAAATAACGTGTACGAATTTGTTTAACGCATTTGTTTTGGTTACTCGACGTCTCCGTTCTCGTGTAGCCTACATATTGCGTTTTTTTTTTTAATTTGCTTACCTGGCTAAAGGTTAGCATGTTTAAAATACGTAAGTCGTTTTGTTCATCATATTTAAGTAGATAACTCATCAGTTGTTTGCATCAGAGCGATAATTTTTGAGATAGTTATTAAAACTGTTTAAAGGTTGTCAAACGTTGTTTCTCGTTGTATATCCTTTAATTCTAGAGTTAAATTGATAAATAACGTGTACGAATTTGTTTAACGCATTTGTTTTGGTTACTCGACGTCTCCGTTCTCGTGTAGCCTACATATTGCGTTTTTTTTTTAATTTGCTTACCTGGCTAAAGGTTAGCATGTTTAAAATACGTAAGTCGTTTTGTTCATCATATTTAAGTAGATAACTCATCAGTTGTTTGCATCAGAGCGATAATTTTTGAGATAGTTATTAAAACTGTTTAAAGGTTGTCAAACGTTGTTTCTCGTTGTATATCCTTTAATTCTAGAGTTAAATTGATAAATAACGTGTACGAATTTGTTTAACGCATTTGTTTTGGTTACTCGACGTCTCCGTTCTCGTGTAGCCTACATATTGCGTTTTTTTTTTAATTTGCTTACCGGGCTAAAGGTTAGCATGTTTAAAATACATAAGTCGTTTTGTTCAACAAATTTGAGTAGATAACTCAGCAGTTGTTTGCATCAGAGCGACAATTTTTGAGATAGTTATTAAAATTGTTTAAAGGTTGTCAAACGTTGTTTCTCGTTGTATATCCTTTAATTCTAGAGTTAAATTGATAAATAACGTGTACGAATTTGTTTAACGCATTTGTTTTGGTTACTCGACGTCTCCGTTCTCGTGTAGCCTACATATTGCGTTTTTTTTTTAAATTTGCTTACCTGGCTAAAGGTTAGCATGTTTAAAATACGTAAGTCGTTTTGTTCATCAAATTTAAGTAGATAACTCATCAGTTGTTTGCATCAGAGCGATAATTTTTGAGATAGTTATTAAAACTGTTTAAAAGTTGTCAAACGTTGTTTCTCGTTGTATATCCTTTAATTCTAGAGTTAAATTGATAAATAACGTGTACGAATTTGTTTAACGCATTTGTTTTGGTTACTCGACGTCTCCGTTCTCGTGTAGACTACATATTGCGTTTTTTTTTTAATTTGCTTACCTGGCTAAAGGTTAGCATGTTTAAAATACGTAAGTCGTTTTGTTCATCAAATTTAAGTAGATAACTCATCAGTTGTTTGCATCAGAGCGATAATTTTTGAGATAGTTATTAAAACTGTTTAAAAGTTGTCAAACGTTGTTTCTCGTTGTATATCCTTTAATTCTAGAGTTAAATTGATAAATAACGTGTACGAATTTGTTTAACGCATTTGTTTTGGTTACTCGACGTCTCCGTTCTCGTGTAGCCTACATATTGCGTTTTTTTTTTAATTTGCTTACCTGGCTAAAGGTTAGCATGTTTAAAATACGTAAGTCGTTTTGTTCATCAAATTTAAGTAGATAACTCATCAGTTGTTTGCATCAGAGCGATAATTTTTGAGATAGTTATTAAAACTGTTTAAAGGTTGTCAAACGTTGTTTCTCGTTGTATATCCTTTAATCCTAGAGTTAAATTGATAAATAACGTGTACGAATTTGTTTAACGTATTTGTTTTGGTTACTCGACGTCTCCGTTCTCGTGTAGCCTACATATTGCGTTTTTTTTTTAATTTGCTTACCGGGCTAAAGGTTAGCATGTTTAAAATACGTAAGTCGTTTTGTTCATCAAATTTAAGTAGATAACTCATCAGTTGTTTGCATCAGAGCGATAATTTTTGAGATAGTTATTAAAACTGTTTAAAGGTTGTCAAACGTTGTTTCTCGTTGTATATCCTTTAATCCTAGAGTTAAATTGATAAATAACGTGTACGAATTTGTTTAACGTATTTGTTTTGGTTACTCGACGTCTCCGTTCTCGTGTAGCCTACATATTGCGTTTTTTTTTTAATTTGCTTACCTGGCTAAAGGTTAGCATGTTTAAAATACGTAAGTCGTTTTGTTCATTAAATTTAAGTAGATAACTCATCAGTTGTTTGCATCAGAGCGATAATTTTTGAGATAGTTATTAAAACTGTTTAAAAGTTGTCAAACGTTGTTTCTCGTTGTATATACTTTAATTCTAGAGTTAAATTGATAAATAACGTGTACGAATTTGTTTAACGCATTTGTTTTGGTTACTCGACGTCTCCGTTCTCGTGTAGCCTACATATTGCGTTTTTTTTTTAATTTGCTTACCTGGCTAAAGGTTAGCATGTTTAAAATACGTAAGTCGTTTTGTTCATCATATTTAAGTAGATAACTCATCAGTTGTTTGCATCAGAGCGATAATTTTTGAGATAGTTATTAAAACTGTTTAAAGGTTGTCAAACGTTGTTTCTCGTTGTATATCCTTTAATTCTAGAGTTAAATTGATAAATAACGTGTACGAATTTGTTTAACGCATTTGTTTTGGTTACTCGACGTCTCCGTTCTCGTGTAGCCTACATATTGCGTTTTTTTTTTAATTTGCTTACCTGGCTAAAGGTTAGCATGTTTAAAATACGTAAGTCGTTTTGTTCATCAAATTTAAGTAGATAACTCATCAGTTGTTTGCATCAGAGCGATAATTTTTGAGATAGTTATTAAAACTGTTTAAAGGTTGTCAAACGTTGTTTCTCGTTGTATATCCTTTAATTCTAGAGTTAAATTGATAAATAACGTGTACGAATTTGTTTAACGCATTTGTTTTGGTTACTCGACGTCTCCGTTCTCGTGTAGCCTACATATTGCGTTTTTTTTTTAATTTGCTTACCTGGCTAAAGGTTAGCATGTTTAAAATACGTAAGTCGTTTTGTTCATCATATTTAAGTAGATAACTCATCAGTTGTTTGCATCAGAGCGATAATTTTTGAGATAGTTATTAAAACTGTTTAAAGGTTGTCAAACGTTGTTTCTCGTTGTATATCCTTTAATTCTAGAGTTAAATTGATAAATAACGTGTACGAATTTGTTTAACGCATTTGTTTTGGTTACTCGACGTCTCCGTTCTCGTGTAGCCTACATATTGCGTTTTTTTTTTAATTTGCTTACCGGGCTAAAGGTTAGCATGTTTAAAATACGTAAGTCGTTTTGTTCATCATATTTAAGTAGATAACTCATCAGTTGTTTGCATCAGAGCGATAATTTTTGAGATAGTTATTAAAACTGTTTAAAGGTTGTCAAACGTTGTTTCTCGTTGTATATCCTTTAATTCTAGAGTTAAATTGATAAATAACGTGTACGAATTTGTTTAACGTATTTGTTTTGGTTACTCGACGTCTCCGTTCTCGTGTAGCCTACATATTGCGTTTTTTTTTTTAATTTGCTTACCGGGCTAAAGGTTAGCATGTTTAAAATACGTAAGTCGTTTTGTTCATCAAATTTAAGTAGATAACTCATCAGTTGTTTGCATCAGAGCGACAATTTTTGAGATAGTTATTAAAACTGTTTAAAGGTTGTCAAACGTTGTTTCTCGTTGTATATCCTTTAATTCTAGAGTTAAATTGATAAATAACGTGTACGAATTTGTTTAACGCATTTGTTTTGGTTACTCGACGTCTCCGTTCTCGTGTAGCCTACATATTGCGTTTTTTTTTTAATATGCTTACCGGGCTAAAGGTTAGCATGTTTAAAATACGTAAGTCGTTTTGTTCATCATATTTAAGTAGATAACTCATCAGTTGTTTGCATCAGAGCGATAATTTTTGAGATAGTTATTAAAACTGTTTAAAGGTTGTCAAACGTTGTTTCTCGTTGTATATCCTTTAATCCTAGAGTTAAATTGATAAATAACGTGTACGAATTTGTTTAACGTATTTGTTTTGGTTACTCGACGTCTCCGTTCTCGTGTAGCCTACATATTGCGTTTTTTTTTTAATTTGCTTACCGGGCTAAAGGTTAGCATGTTTAAAATACGTAAGTCGTTTTGTTCATCAAATTTAAGTAGATAACTCATCAGTTGTTTGCATCAGAGCGATAATTTTTGAGATAGTTATTAAAACTGTTTAAAGGTTGTCAAACGTTGTTTCTCGTTGTATATCCTTTAATTCTAGAGTTAAATTGATAAATAACGTGTACGAATTTGTTTAACGCATTTGTTTTGGTTACTCGACGTCTCCGTTCTCGTGTAGCCTACATATTGCGTTTTTTTTTTAATTTGCTTACCTGGCTAAAGGTTAGCATGTTTAAAATACGTAAGTCGTTTTGTTCATCAAATTTAAGTAGATAACTCATCAGTTGTTTGCATCAGAGCGATAATTTTTGAGATAGTTATTAAAACTGTTTAAAAGTTGTCAAACGTTGTTTCTCGTTGTATATCCTTTAATTCTAGAGTTAAATTGATAAATAACGTGTACGAATTTGTTTAACGCATTTGTTTTGGTTACTCGACGTCTCCGTTCTCGTGTAGCCTACATATTGCGTTTTTTTTTTTAATTTGCTTACCGGGCTAAAGGTTAGCATGCTTAAAATACGTAAGTCGTTTTGTTCATCATATTTAAGTAGATAACTCATCAGTTGTTTGCATCAGAGCGATAATTTTTGAGATAGTTATTAAAACTGTTTAAAGGTTGTCAAACGTTGTTTCTCGTTGTATATCCTTTAATTCTAGAGTTAAATTGATAAATAACGTGTACGAATTTGTTTAACGCATTTGTTTTGGTTACTCGACGTCTCCGTTCTCGTGTAGCCTACATATTGCGTTTTTTTTTTAATTTGCTTACCGGGCTAAAGGTTAGCATGTTTAAAATACGTAAGTCGTTTTGTTCATCAAATTTAAGTAGATAACTCATCAGTTGTTTGCATCAGAGCGACAATTTTTGAGATAGTTATTAAAACTGTTTAAAGGTTGTCAAACGTTGTTTCTCGTTGTATATCCTTTAATCCTAGAGTTAAATTGATAAATAACGTGTACGAATTTGTTTAACGCATTTGTTTTGGTTACTCGACGTCTCCGTTCTCGTGTAGCCCACATATTGCGTTTTTTTTTTTAATTTGCTTACCGGGCTAAAGGTTAGCATGTTTAAAATACGTAAGTCGTATTGTTCATCAAATTTAAGTAGATAACTCATCAGTTGTTTGCATCAGAGCGACAATTTTTGAGATAGTTATTAAAACTGTTTAAAGGTTGTCAAACGTTGTTTCTCTTTGTATATCCTTTAATTCTAGAGTTAAATTGATAAATAACGTGTACGAATTTGTTTAACGCATTTGTTTTGGTTACTCGACGTCTCCGTTCTCGTGTAGCCTACATATTGCGTTTTTTTTTAATTTGCTTACCGGGCTAAAGGTTAGCATGTTTAAAATACGTAAGTCGTTTTGTTCATCATATTTAAGTAGATAACTCATCAGTTGTTTGCATCAGAGCGATAATTTTTGAGATAGTTATTAAAACTGTTTAAAGGTTGTCAAACGTTGTTTCTCGTTGTATATCCTTTAATTCTAGAGTTAAATTGATAAATAACGTGTACGAATTTGTTTAACGCATTTGTTTTGGTTACTCGACGTCTCCGTTCTCGTGTAGCCTACATATTGCGTTTTTTTTTTATTTGCTTACCGGGCTAAAGGTTAGCATGTTTAAAATACGTAAGTCGCTTTGTTCATCATATTTAAGTAGATAACTCATCAGTTGTTTGCATCAGAGCGATAATTTTTGAGATAGTTATTAAAACTGTTTAAAGGTTGTCAAACGTTGTTTCTCGTTGTATATACTTTAATTCTAGAGTTAAATTGATAAATAACGTGTACGAATTTGTTTAACTCATTTGTTTTGGTTACTCGACGTCTCCGTTCTCGTGTAGCCCACATATTGCGTTTTTTTTTTTAATTTGCTTACCGGGCTAAAGAATAGCATGTTTAAAATACGTAAGTCGTTTTGTTCATCATATTTAAGTAGATAACTCATCAGTTGTTTGCATCAGAGCGATAATTTTTGAGATAGTTATTAAAACTGTTTAAAGGTTGTCAAACGTTGTTTCTCGTTGTACATCCTTTAATTCTAGAGTTAAATTGATAAATAACATGTACGAATTTGTTTAACGCATTTGTTTTGGTTACTCGACGTCTCCGTTCTCGTGTAGCCTACATATTGCGTTTTTTTTTTAATTTGCTTACCGGGCTAAAGGTTAGCATGTTTAAAATACGTAAGTCGTTTTGTTCATCAAATTTAAGTAGATAACTCATCAGTTGTTTGCATCAGAGCGATAATTTTTGAGATAGTTATTAAAACTGTTTAAAGGTTGTCAAACGTTGTTTCTCGTTGTACATCCTTTAATTCTAGAGTTAAATTGATAAATAACATGTACGAATTTGTTTAACGCATTTGTTTTGGTTACTCGACGTCTCCGTTCTCGTGTAGCTTACATATTGCGTTTTTTTTTTAATTTGCTTACCGGGCTAAAGAATAGCATGTTTAAAATACGTAAGTCGTTTTGTTCATCAAATTTAAGTATATAACTCATCAGTTGTTTGCATCAGAAGAAATTCCGAATTTCCGTTCTCGTGTAGCCCACATATTGCGTTTTTTTTTTTAATTTGCTTACCGGGCTAAAGGTTAGCATGTTTAAAATACGTAAGTCGTTTTGTTCATCATATTTAAGTAGATAACTCATCAGTTGTTTGTATCAGAGCGATAATTTTTGAGATAGTTATTAAAACAGTTTAAAGGTTGTCAAACGTTGTTTCTCGTTGTATATCCTTTAATTCTAGAGTTAAATTGATAAATAACGTGTACGAATTTGTTTAACGCATTTGTTTTGGTTACTCGACGTCTCTGTTCTCGTGTAGCCTACATATTGCGTTTTTTTTTTAATTTGCTTACCGGGCTAAAGGTTAGCATGTTTAAAATACGTAAGTCGTTTTGTTCAACAAATTTAAGTAGATAACTCATCAGTTGTTTGCATCAGAGCGATAATTTTTAAGATAGTTATTAAAACTGTTTAAAGGTTGTCAAACGTTGTTTCTCGTTGTATATCCTTTAATTCTAGAGTTAAATTGATAAATAACGTGTACGAATTTGTTTAACGCATTTGTTTTGGTTACTCGACGTCTCCGTTCTCGTGTAGCCTACATATTGCGTTTTTTTTTAATTTGCTTACCGGGCTAAAGGTTAGCATGTTTAAAATACGTAAGTCGTTTTGTTCATCAAATTTAAGTAGATAACTCATCAGTTGTTTGCATCAGAGCGATAATTTTTGAGATAGTTATTAAAACTGTTTAAAGGTTGTCAAACGTTGTTTCTCGTTGTATATCCTTTAATTCTAGAGTTAATTTGATAAATAACGTGTACGAATTTGTTTAACGCATTTGTTTTGGTTACTCGACGTCTCCGTTCTCGTGTAGCCTACATATTGCGTTTTTTTTTAATTTGCTTACCGGGCTAAAGGTTAGCATGTTTAAAATACGTAAGTCGTTTTGTTCATCAAATTTAAGTAGATAACTCATCAGTTGTTTGCATCAGAGCGACAATTTTTGAGATAGTTATTAAAACTGTTTAAAGGTTGTCAAACGTTGTTTCTCGTTGTATATCCTTTAATTCTAGAGTTAAATTGATAAATAACGTGTACGAATTTGTTTAACGCATTTGTTTTGGTTACTCGACGTCTCCGTTCTCGTGTAGCCTAAATATTGCGTTTTTTTTTTTAATTTGCTTACCGGGCTAAAGGTTAGCATGCTTAAAATACGTAAGTCGTTTTGTTCATCATATTTAAGTAGATAACTCATCAGTTGTTTGCATCAGAGCGATAATTTTTGAGATAGTTATTAAAACTGTTTAAAGGTTGTCGAACGTTGTTTCTCGTTGTATATCCTTTAATTCTAGAGTTAAATTGATAAATAACGTGTACGAATTTGTTTAACGCATTTGTTTTGGTTACTCGACGTCTCCGTTCTCGTGTAGCCTACATATTGCGTTTTTTTTTTAATTTGCTTACCGGGCTAAAGGTTAGCATGTTTAAAATACGTAAGTCGTTTTGTTCAACAAATTTAAGTAGATAACTCATCAGTTGTTTGCATCAGAGCGACAATTTTTGAGATAGTTATTAAAACTGTTTAAAGGTTGTCAAACGTTGTTTCTCGTTGTATGTCCTTTAATTCTAGAGTTAAATTGATAAATAACGTGTACGAATTTGTTTAACGCATTTGTTTTGGTTACTCGACGTCTCCGTTCTCGTGTAGCCTACATATTGCGTTTTTTTTTTAATTTGCTTACCGGGCTAAAGGTTAGCATGTTTAAAATACGTAAGTCGTTTTGTTCATCAAATTTAAGTAGATAATTCATCAGTTGTGTGCATCAGAGCGATAATTTTTGAGATAGTTATTAAAACTGTTTAAAGGTTGTCAAACGTTGTTTCTCGTTGTATATCCTTTAATTCTAGAGTTAAATTGATAAATAACGTGTACGAATTTGTTTAACGCATTTGTTTTGGTTACTCGACGTCTCCGTTCTCGTGTAGCCTACATATTGCGTTTTTTTTTTAATTTGCTTACCGGGCTAAAGGTTAGCATGTTTAAAATACGTAAGTCGTTTTGTTCATCAAATTTAAGTAGATAACTCATCAGTTGTTTGCATCAGAGCGACAATTTTTGAGATAGTTATTAAAACTGTTTAAAGGTTGTCAAACGTTGTTTCTCGTTGTATATACTTTAATTCTAGAGTTAAATTGATAAATAACGTGTACGAATTTGTTTAACTCATTTGTTTTGGTTACTCGACGTCTCCGTTCTCGTGTAGCCCACATATTGCGTTTTTTTTTTAATTTGCTTACCGGGCTAAAGAATAGCATGTTTAAAATACGTAAGTCGTTTTGTTCATCATATTTAAGTAGATAACTCATCAGTTGTTTGCATCAGAGCGATAATTTTTGAGATAGTTATTAAAACTGTTTAAAGGTTGTCAAACGTTGTTTCTCGTTGTACATCCTTTAATTCTAGAGTTAAATTGATAAATAACATGTACGAATTTGTTTAACGCATTTGTTTTGGTTACTCGACGTCTCCGTTCTCGTGTAGCCTACATATTGCGTTTTTTTTTTAATTTGCTTACCGGGCTAAAGGTTAGCATGTTTAAAATACGTAAGTCGTTTTGTTCATCAAATTTAAGTAGATAACTCATCAGTTGTTTGCATCAGAGCGATAATTTTTGAGATAGTTATTAAAACTGTTTAAAGGTTGTCAAACGTTGTTTCTCGTTGTACATCCTTTAATTCTAGAGTTAAATTGATAAATAACATGTACGAATTTGTTTAACGCATTTGTTTTGGTTACTCGACGTCTCCGTTCTCGTGTAGCTTACATATTGCGTTTTTTTTTTAATTTGCTTACCGGGCTAAAGAATAGCATGTTTAAAATACGTAAGTCGTTTTGTTCATCAAATTTAAGTATATAACTCATCAGTTGTTTGCATCAGAAGAAATTCCGAATTTCCGTTCTCGTGTAGCCCACATATTGCGTTTTTTTTTTTAATTTGCTTACCGGGCTAAAGGTTAGCATGTTTAAAATACGTAAGTCGTTTTGTTCATCATATTTAAGTAGATAACTCATCAGTTGTTTGTATCAGAGCGATAATTTTTGAGATAGTTATTAAAACAGTTTAAAGGTTGTCAAACGTTGTTTCTCGTTGTATATCCTTTAATTCTAGAGTTAAATTGATAAATAACGTGTACGAATTTGTTTAACGCATTTGTTTTGGTTACTCGACGTCTCTGTTCTCGTGTAGCCTACATATTGCGTTTTTTTTTTAATTTGCTTACCGGGCTAAAGGTTAGCATGTTTAAAATACGTAAGTCGTTTTGTTCAACAAATTTAAGTAGATAACTCATCAGTTGTTTGCATCAGAGCGATAATTTTTAAGATAGTTATTAAAACTGTTTAAAGGTTGTCAAACGTTGTTTCTCGTTGTATATCCTTTAATTCTAGAGTTAAATTGATAAATAACGTGTACGAATTTGTTTAACGCATTTGTTTTGGTTACTCGACGTCTCCGTTCTCGTGTAGCCTACATATTGCGTTTTTTTTTAATTTGCTTACCGGGCTAAAGGTTAGCATGTTTAAAATACGTAAGTCGTTTTGTTCATCAAATTTAAGTAGATAACTCATCAGTTGTTTGCATCAGAGCGATAATTTTTGAGATAGTTATTAAAACTGTTTAAAGGTTGTCAAACGTTGTTTCTCGTTGTATATCCTTTAATTCTAGAGTTAATTTGATAAATAACGTGTACGAATTTGTTTAACGCATTTGTTTTGGTTACTCGACGTCTCCGTTCTCGTGTAGCCTACATATTGCGTTTTTTTTTTTAATTTGCTTACCGGGCTAAAGGTTAGCATGTTTAAAATACGTAAGTCGTTTTGTTCATCAAATTTAAGTAGATAACTCATCAGTTGTTTGCATCAGAGCGATAATTTTTGAGATAGTTATTAAAACTGTTTAAAGGTTGTCAAACGTTGTTTCTCGTTGTATATCCTTTAATTCTAGAGTTAAATTGATAAATAACGTGTACGAATTTGTTTAACGCATTTGTTTTGGTTACTCGACGTCTCCGTTCTCGTGTAGCCTACATATTGCGTTTTTTTTTTAATTTGCTTACCGGGCTAAAGGTTAGCATGTTTAAAATACGTAAGTCGTTTTGTTCATCAAATTTAAGTAGATAACTCATCAGTTGTTTGCATCAGAGCGACAATTTTTGAGATAGTTATTAAAACTGTTTAAAGGTTGTCAAACGTTGTTTCTCGTTGTATATCCTTTAATTCTAGAGTTAAATTGATAAATAACGTGTACGAATTTGTTTAACGCATTTGTTTTGGTTACTCGACGTCTCCGTTCTCGTGTAGCCTACATATTGCGTTTTTTTTTAATTTGCTTACCGGGCTAAAGGTTAGCATGTTTAAAATACGTAAGTCGTTTTGTTCATCAAATTTAAGTAGATAACTCATCAGTTGTTTGCATCAGAGCGACAATTTTTGAGATAGTTATTAAAACTGTTTAAAGGTTGTCAAACGTTGTTTCTCGTTGTATATCCTTTAATTCTAGAGTTAAATTGATAAATAACGTGTACGAATTTGTTTAACGCATTTGTTTTGGTTACTCGACGTCTCCGTTCTCGTGTAGCCTAAATATTGCGTTTTTTTTTTTAATTTGCTTACCGGGCTAAAGGTTAGCATGCTTAAAATACGTAAGTCGTTTTGTTCATCATATTTAAGTAGATAACTCATCAGTTGTTTGCATCAGAGCGATAATTTTTGAGATAGTTATTAAAACTGTTTAAAGGTTGTCGAACGTTGTTTCTCGTTGTATATCCTTTAATTCTAGAGTTAAATTGATAAATAACGTGTACGAATTTGTTTAACGCATTTGTTTTGGTTACTCGACGTCTCCGTTCTCGTGTAGCCTACATATTGCGTTTTTTTTTTAATTTGCTTACCGGGCTAAAGGTTAGCATGTTTAAAATACGTAAGTCGTTTTGTTCAACAAATTTAAGTAGATAACTCATCAGTTGTTTGCATCAGAGCGACAATTTTTGAGATAGTTATTAAAACTGTTTAAAGGTTGTCAAACGTTGTTTCTCGTTGTATATCCTTTAATTCTAGAGTTAAATTGATAAATAACGTGTACGAATTTGTTTAACGCATTTGTTTTGGTTACTCGACGTCTCCGTTCTCGTGTAGCCTACATATTGCGTTTTTTTTTTAATTTGCTTACCGGGCTAAAGGTTAGCATGTTTAAAATACGTAAGTCGTTTTGTTCATCAAATTTAAGTAGATAATTCATCAGTTGTGTGCATCAGAGCGATAATTTTTGAGATAGTTATTAAAACTGTTTAAAGGTTGTCAAACGTTGTTTCTCGTTGTATATCCTTTAATTCTAGAGTTAAATTGATAAATAACGTGTACGAATTTGTTTAACGCATTTGTTTTGGTTACTCGACGTCTCCGTTCTCGTGTAGCCTACATATTGCGTTTTTTTTTTAATTTGATTACCGGGCTAAAGGTTAGCATGTTTAAAATACGTAAGTCGTTTTGTTCATCATATTTAAGTAGATAACTCATCAGTTGTTTGCATCAGAGCGATAATTTTTGAGATAGTTATTAAAACTGTTTAAAGGTTGTCAAACGTTGTTTCTCGTTGTATATCCTTTAATTCTAGAGTTAAATTGATAAATAACGTGTACGAATTTGTTTAACGCATTTGTTTTGGTTACTCGACGTCTCCGTTCTCGTGTAGCCTACATATTGCGTTTTTTTTTTTAATTTGCTTACCGGGCTAAAGGTTAGCATGCTTAAAATACGTAAGTCGTTTTGTTCATCATATTTAAGTAGATAACTCATCAGTTGTTTGCATCAGAACGATAATTTTTGAGATAGTTATTAAAATTGTTTAAAGGTTGTCGAACGTTGTTTCTCGTTGTATATCCTTTAATTCTAGAGTTAAATTGATAAATAACGTGTACGAATTTGTTTAACGCATTTGTTTTGGTTACTCGACGTCTCCGTTCTCGTGTAGCCTACATATTGCGTTTTTTTTTTAATTTGCTTACCGGGCTAAAGGTTAGCATGTTTAAAATACGTAAGTCGTTTTGTTCAACAAATTTAAGTAGATAACTCATCAGTTGTTTGCATCAGAGCGACAATTTTTGAGATAGTTATTAAAACTGTTTAAAGGTTGTCAAACGTTGTTTCTCGTTGTATATCCTTTAATTCTAGAGTTAAATTGATAAATAACGTGTACGAATTTGTTTAACGCATTTGTTTTGGTTACTCGACGTCTCCGTTCTCGTGTAGCCTACATATTGCGTTTTTTTTTTTAATTTGCTTACCGGGCTAAAGGTTAGCATGCTTAAAATACGTAAGTCGTTTTGTTCATCATATTTAAGTAGATAACTCATCAGTTGTTTGCATCAGAGCGATAATTTTTGAGATAGTTATTAAAACTGTTTAAAGGTTGTCGAACGTTGTTTCTCGTTGTATATCCTTTAATTCTAGAGTTAAATTGATAAATAACGTGTACGAATTTGTTTAACGCATTTGTTTTGGTTACTCGACGTCTCCGTTCTCGTGTAGCCTACATATTGCGTTTTTTTTTTAATTTGCTTACCGGGCTAAAGGTTAGCATGTTTAAAATACGTAAGTCGTTTTGTTCATCATATTTAAGTAGATAACTCATCAGTTGTTTGCATCAGAGCGATAATTTTTGAGATAGTTATTAAAACTCTTTAAAGGTTGTCAAACGTTGTTTCTCGTTGTATATCCTTTAATTCTAGAGTTAAATTGATAAATAACGTGTACGAATTTGTTTAATGCATTTGTTTTGGTTTTTCGACGTCTCCGTTCTCGTGTAGCCTACATATTGCGTTTTTTTTTTTAATTTGCTTACCGGGCTAAAAGTTAGCATGTTTAAAATACGTAAGTCGTTTTGTTCAACAAATTTAAGTAGATAACTCATCAGTTGTTTGCATCAGAGCGACAATTTTTGAGATAGTTATTAAAACTGTTTAAAGGTTGTCAAACGTTGTTTCTCGTTGTATATCCTTTAATTCTAAAGTTAAATTGATAAATAACGTGTACGAATTTGTTTAACGCATTTGTTTTGGTTACTCGACGTCTCCGTTCTCGTGTAGCCTACATATTGCGTTTTTTTTTTAATTTGCTTACCGGGCTAAAGGTTAGCATGTTTAAAATACGTAAGTCGTTTTGTTCATCATATTTAAGTAGATAACTCATCAGTTGTTTGCATCAGAGCGATAATTTTTGAGATAGTTATTAAAACTGTTTAAAGGTTGTCAAACGTTGTTTCTCGTTGTATATCCTTTAATTCTAGAGTTAAATTGATAAATAACGTGTACGAATTTGTTTAACGCATTCGTTTTGGTTACTCGACGTCTCCGTTATCGTGTAGCCTACATATTGCGTTTTTTTTTAATTTGCTTACCGGGCTAAAGGTTAGCATGTTTAAAATACGTAAGTCGTTTTGTTCATCAAATTTAAGTAGATAACTCATCAGTTGTTTGCATCAGAGCGATAATTTTTGAGATAGTTATTAAAACTGTTTAAAGGTTGTCAAACGTTGTTTCTCGTTGTATATCCTTTAATTCTAGAGTTAAATTGATAAATAACGTGTACGAATTTGTTTAACGCATTTGTTTTGGTTACTCGACGTCTCCGTTCTCGTGTAGCCTACATGTTGCGTTTTTTTTTTAATTTGCTTACCGGGCTAAAGGTTAGCATGTTTAAAATACGTAAGCCGTTTGTTCATCAAATTTAAGTAGATAACTCGTCAGTTGTTTGCATCAGAGCGACAATTTTTGAGATAGTTATTAAAACTGTTTAAAGGTTGTCAAACGTTGTTTCTCGTTGTATATCCTTTAATTCTAGAGTTAAATTGATAAATAACGTGTACGAATTTGTTTAACGCATTTGTTTTGGTTACTCGACGTCTCCGTTCTCGTGTAGCCTACATATTGCGTTTTTTTTTTAATTTGCTTACCGGGCTAAAGGTTAGCATGCTTAAAATACGTAAGTCGTTTTGTTCATCAAATTTAAGTAGATAACTCATCAGTTGTTTGCATCAGAGCGACAATTTTTGAGATAGTTATTAAAACTGTTTAAAGGTTGTCAAACGTTGTTTCTCGTTGTATATCCTTTAATTCTAGAGTTAAATTGATAAATAACGTGTACGAATTTGTTTAACGCATTTGTTTTGGTTACTCGACGTCTCCGTTCTCGTGTAGCCTACATATTGCGTTTTTTTTTTTAATTTGCTTACCGGGCTAAAGGTTAGCATGTTTAAAATACGTAAGTCGTTTTGTTCATCAAATTTAAGTAGATAACTCATCAGTTGTTTGCATCAGAGCGATAATTTTTGAGATAGTTATTAAAACTGTTTAAAGGTTGTCAAACGTTGTTTCTCGTTGTATATCCTTTAATTCTAGAGTTAAATTGATAAATAACGTGTACGAATTTGTTTAACGCATTTGTTTTGGTTACTCGACGTCTCCGTTCTCGTGTAGCCTACATATTGCGTTTTTTTTTAATTTGCTTACCGGGCTAAAGGTTAGCATGTTTAAAATACGTAAGCCGTTTTGTTCATCAAATTTAAGTAGATAACTCATCAGTTGTTTGCATCAGAGCGACAATTTTTGAGATAGTTATTAAAACTGTTTAAAGGTTGTCAAACGTTGTTTCTCGTTGTATATCCTTTAATTCTAGAGTTAGATTGATAAATAAATTGTACGAATTTGTTTCACGCATTTGTTTTGGTTACTCGACGTCTCCGTTCTCGTGTAGCCTACATATTGCGTTTTTTTTTAATTTGCTTACCGGGCTAAAGGTTAGCATGTTTAAAATACGTAAGTCGTTTTGTTCATCAAATTTAAGTAGATAACTCATCAGTTGTTTGCATCAGAGCGACAATTTTTGAGATAGTTATTAAAACTGTTTAAAGGTTGTCAAACGTTGTTTCTCGTTGTATATCCTTTAATTCTAGAGTTAAATTGATAAATAACGTGTACGAATTTGTTTTGGTTACTCGACGTCTCCGTTCTCGTGTAGCCTAAATATTGCGTTTTTTTTTTTTAATTTGCTTACCGGGCTAAAGGTTAGCATGTTTAAAATACGTAAGTCGTTTTGTTCAACAAATTTAAGTAGATAACTCATCAGTTGTTTGCATCAGAGCGACAATTTTTGAGATAGTTATTAAAACTGTTTAAAGGTTGTCAAACGTTGTTTCTCGTTGTATATCCTTTAATTCTAGAGTTAAATTGATAAATAACGTGTACGAATTTGTTTAACGCATTTGTTTTGGTTACTCGACGTCTCCGTTCTCGTGTAGCCTACATATTGCGTTTTTTTTTTAATTTGCTTACCGGGCTAAAGGTTAGCATGTTTAAAATACGTAAGTCGTTTTGTTCATCAAATTTAAGTAGATAACTCATCAGTTGTTTGCATCAGAGCGATAATTTTTGAGATAGTTATTAAAACTGTTTAAAGGTTGTCAAACGTTGTTTCTCGTTGTATATCCTTTAATTCTAGAGTTAAATTGATAAATAACGTGTACGAATTTGTTTAACGCATTTGTTTTGGTTACTCGACGTCTCCGTTCTCGTGTAGCCTACATATTGCTTTTTTTTTAAATTTGCTTACCGGGCTAAAGGTTAGCATGTTTAAAATACGTAAGTCGTTTTGTTCAACAAATTTAAGTAGATAACTCATCAGTTGTTTGCATCAGAGCGACAATTTTTGAGATAGTTATTAAAACTGTTTAAAGGTTGTCAAACGTTGTTTCTCGTTGTATATCCTTTAATTCTAGAGTTAAATTGATAAATAACGTGTACGAATTTGTTTAACGCATTTGTTTTGGTTACTCGACGTCTCCGTTCTCGTGTAGCCTACATATTGCGTTTTTTTTTTAATTTGCTTACCGGGCTAAAGGTTAGCATGTTTA
Source organism: Eurosta solidaginis (assembly GCF_040869045.1). Lineage (NCBI taxonomy): Eukaryota > Metazoa > Arthropoda > Insecta > Diptera > Tephritidae > Eurosta > Eurosta solidaginis. Next base: position 112,695 of record NW_027137163.1, read on the forward strand.
AAATACGTAAGTCGTTTTGTTCATCAAATTTAAGTAGATAACTCATCAGTTGTTTGCATCAGAGCGATAATTTTTGAGATAGTTATTAAAACTGTTTAAAGGTTGTCAAACGTTGTTTCTCGTTGTATATCCTTTAATTCTAGAGTTAAATTGATAAATAACGTGTACGAATTTGTTTAACGCATTTGTTTTGGTTACTCGACGTCTCCGTTCTCGTGTAGCCTACATATTGCTTTTTTTTTTAAATTTGCTTACCGGGCTAAAGGTTAGCATGTTTAAAATACGTAAGTCGTTTTGTTCATCAAATTTAAGTAGATAACTCATCAGTTGTTTGCATCAGAGCGACAATTTTTGAGATAGTTATTAAAACTGTTTAAAGGTTGTCAAACGTTGTTTCTCGTTGTATATCCTTTAATTCTAGAGTTAAATTGATAAAAAACGTGTACGAATTTGTTTAACGCATTTGTTTTGGTTACTCGACGTCTCCGTTCTCGTGTAGCCTAAATATTGCGTTTTTTTTTTTAATTTGCTTACCGGGCTAAAGGTTAGCATGTTTAAAATACGTAAGTCGTTTTGTTCATCAAATTTAAGTAGGTAACTCATCAGTTGTTTGCATCAGAGCGACAATTTTTGAGATAGTTATTAAAACTGTTTAAAGGTTGTCAAACGTTGTTTCTCGTTGTATATCCTTTAATTCTAGAGTTAAATTGATAAATAACGTGTACAAATTTGTTTAACGCATTTGTTTTGGTTACTCGACGTCTCCGTTCTCGTGTAGCCTACATATTGCGTTTTTTTTTTAATTTGCTTACCGGGCTAAAGGTTAGCATGTTTAAAATACGTAAGTCGTTTTGTTCATCAAATTTAAGTAGATAACTCATCAGTTGTTTGCATCAGAGCGACAATTTTTGAGATAGTTATTAAAACTGTTTAAAGGTTGTCAAACGTTGTTTCTCGTTGTATATCCTTTAATTCTAGAGTTAAATTGATAAATAACGTGTACGAATTTGTTTAACGCATTTGTTTTGGTTACTCGACGTCTCCGTTCTCGTGTAGCCTACATATTGCGTTTTTTTTTTAATTTGCTTACCGGGCTAAAGGTTAGCATGTTTAAAATACATAAGTCGTTTTGTTCATCAAATTTAAGTAGATAACTCATCAGTTGTTTCCATCAGAGCGACAATTTTTGAGATAGTTATTAAAACTGTTTAAAGGTTGTCAAACGTTGTTTCTCGTTGTATATCCTTTAATTCTAGAGTTAAATTGATAAATAACGTGTACAAATTTGTTTAACGCATTTGTTTTGGTTACTCGACGTCTCCGTTCTCGTGTAGCCTACATATTGCGTTTTTTTTTTAATTTGCTTACCGGGCTAAAGGTTAGCATGTTTAAAATACGTAAGTCGTTTTGTTCATCAAATTTAAGTAGATAACTCATCAGTTGTTTGCATCAGAGCGATAATTTTTGAGATAGTTATTAAAACTGTTTAAAGGTTGTCAAACGTTGTTTCTCGTTGTATATCCTTTAATTCTAGAGTTAAATTGATAAATAACGTGTACGAATTTGTTTAACGCATTTGTTTTGGTTACTCGACGTCTCCGATCTCGTGTAGCCTACATATTGCGTTTTTTTTTTTAATTTGCTTACCGGGCTAAAGGTTAGCATGTTTAAAATACGTAAGTCGTTTTGTTCATCAAATTTAAGTAGATAACTCATCAGTTGTTTGCATCAGAGCGACAATTTTTGAGATAGTTATTAAAACTGTTTAAAGGTTGTCAAACGTTGTTTCTCGTTGTATATCCTTTAATTCTAGAGTTAAATTGATAAATAACGTGTACGAATTTGTTTAACGCATTTGTTTTGGTTACTCGACGTCTCCGTTCTCGTGTAGCCTACATATTGCGTTTTTTTTTTAATTTGCTTACCGGGCTAAAGGTTAGCATGCTTAAAATACGTAAGTCGTTTTGTTCATCAAATTTAAGTAGATAACTCATCAGTTGTTTGCATCAGAGCGATAATTTTTGAGATAGTTATTAAAACTGTTTAAAGGTTGTCAAACGTTGTTTCTCGTTGTATATCCTTTAATTCTAGAGTTAAATTGATAAATAACGTGTACGAATTTGTTTAACGCATTTGTTTTGGTTACTCGACGTTTCCGTTCTCGTGTAGCCTACATATTGCGTTTTTTTTTTAATCTGCTTACCGGGCTAAAGGTTAGCATGTTTAAAATACGTAAGTCGTTTTGTTCAACAAATTTAAGTAGATAACTCATCAGTTGTTTGCATCAGAGCGACAATTTTTGAAATAGTTATTAAAACTTTTTAAAGGTTGTTAAACGTTGTTTCTCGTTGTATATCCTTTAATTCTAGAGTTAAATTGATAAATAACGTGTACGAATTTGTTTAACGCATTTGTTTTGGTTACTCGACGTCTCCGTTCTCGTGTAGCCTACATATTGCGTTTTTTTTTTTAATTTGCTTACCGGGCTAAAGGTTAGCATGTTTAAAATACGTAAGTCGTTTTGTTCAACAAATTTGAGTAGATAACTCATCAGTTGTTTGCATCAGAGCGATAATTTTTAGATAGTTATTAAAACTGTTTAAAGGTTGTCAAACGTTGTTTCTCGTTGTATATCCTTTAATTCTAGAGTTAAATTGATAAATAACGTGCACGAATTTGTTTAACGCATTTGTTTTGGTTACTCGACGTCTCCGTTCTCGTGTAGCCTACATATTGCGTTTTTTTTTAATTTGCTTACCGGGCTAAAGGTTAGCATGCGTGTAGCCTACATATTGCGTTTTTTTTTTAATTTGCTTACCGGGCTAAAGGTTAGCATGTTTAAAATACGTAAGTCGTTTTGTTCATCAAATTTAAGTAGATAACTCATCAGTTGTTTGCATCAGAGCGATAATTTTTAGATAGTTATTAAAACTGTTTAAAGGTTGTCAAACGTTGTTTCTCGTTGTATATCCTTTAATTCTAGAGTTAAATTGATAAATAACGTGTACGAATTTGTTTAACGCATTTGTTTTGGTTACTCGACGTCTCCGTTCTCGTGTAGCCTACATATTGCGTTTTTTTTTAATTTGCTTACCGGGCTAAAGGTTAGCATGTTTAAAATACGTAAGCCGTTTTGTTCATCAAATTTAAGTAGATAACTCATCAGTTGTTTGCATCAGAGCGACAATTTTTGAGATAGTTATTAAAACTGTTTAAAGGTTGTCAAACGTTGTTTCTCGTTGTATATCCTTTAATTCTAGAGTTAAATTGATAAATAAATTGTACGAATTTGTTTAACGCATTTGTTTTGGTTAGTCGACGTCTCCGTTCTCGTGTAGCCTACATATTGCGTTTTTTTTAATTTGCTTACCGGGCTAAAGGTTAGCATGTTTAAAATACGTAAGTCGTTTTGTTCATCAAATTTAAGTAGATAACTCATCAGTTGTTTGCTTCAGAGCGACAATTTTTGAGATAGTTATTAAAACTGTTTAAAGGTTGTCAAACGTTGTTTCTCGTTGTATATCCTTTAATTCTAGAGTTAAATTGATAAATAACGTGTACGAATTTGTTTAACGCATTTGTTTTGGTTACTCGACGTCTCCGTTCTCGTGTAGCCTACATATAGCGTTTTTTTTTTAATTTGCTTACCGGGCTAAAGGTTAGCATGTTTAAAATACGTAAGTCGTTTTGTTCATCAAATTTAAGTAGATAACTCATCAGTTGTTTGCATCAGAGCGATAATTTTTGAGATAGTTATTAAAACTGTTTAAAGGTTGTCAAACGTTGTTTCTCGTTGTATATCCTTTAATTCTAGAGTTAAATTGATAAATAACGTGTACGAATTTGTTTAACGCATTTGTTTTGGTTACTCGACGTCTCCGTTCTCGTGTAGCCTACATATTGCGTTTTTTTTTTTAATTTGCTTACCGGGCTAAAGGTTAGCATGTTTAAAATACGTAAGTCGTTTTGTTCATCAAATTTAAGTAGATAACTCATCAGTTGTTTGCATCAGAGCGACAATTTTTGAGATAGTTATTAAAACTGTTTAAAGGTTGTCAAACGTTGTTTCTCGTTGTATATCCTTTAATTCTAGAGTTAAATTGATAAATAACGTGTACGAATTTGTTTAACGCATTTGTTTTGGTTACTCGACGTCTCCGATCTCGTGTAGCCTACATATTGCGTTTGTTTTTTTAATTTGCTTACCGGGCTAAAGGTTAGCATGTTTAAAATACGTAAGTCGTTTTGTTCATCAAATTTAAGTAGATAACTCATCAGTTGTTTGCATCAGAGCGACAATTTTTGAGATAGTTATTAAAACTGTTTAAAGGTTGTCAAACGTTGTTTCTCGTTGTATATCCTTTAATTCTAGAGTTAAATTGATAAATAACGTGTACGAATTTGTTTAACGCATTTGTTTTGGTTACTCGACGTCTCCGTTCTCGTGTAGCCTACATATTGCGTTTTTTTTTTAATTTGCTTACCGGGCTAAATGTTAGCATGCTTAAAATACGTAAGTCGTTTTGTTCATCATATTTAAGTAGATAACTCATCAGTTGTTTGCATCAGAGCGATAATTTTTGAGATAGTTATTAAAACTGTTTAAAGGTTGTCAAACGTTGTTTCTCGTTGTATATCCTTTAATTCTAGAGTTAAATTGATAAATAAATTGTACGAATTTGTTTAACGCATTTGTTTTGGTTAGTCGACGTCTCCGTTCTCGTGTAGCCTACATATTGCGTTTTTTTTTTAAATTTGCTTACCGGGCTAAAGGTTAGCATGTTTAAAATACGTAAGTCGTTTTGTTCATCAAATTTAAGTAGATAACTCATCAGTTGTTTGCATCAGAGCGACAATTTTTGAGATAGTTATTAAAACTGTTTAAAGGTTGTCAAACGTTGTTTCTCGTTGTATATCCTTTAATTCTAGAGTTAAATTGATAAATAACGTGTACGAATTTGTTTAACGCATTTGTTTTGGTTACTCGACGTCTCCGTTCTCGTGTAGCCTACATATTGCGTTTTTTTTTTAATTTGCTTACCGGGCTAAAGGTTAGCATGTTTAAAATACGTAAGTCGTTTTGTTCATCAAATTTAAGTAGATAACTCATCAGTTGTTTGCATCAGAGCGACAATTTTAGAGATAGTTATTAAAACTGTTTAAAGGTTGTCAAACGTTGTTTCTCGTTGTATATCCTTTAATTCTAGAGTTAAATTGATAAATAACGTGTACAAATTTGTTTAACGCATTTGTTTTGGTTACTCGACGTCTCCGTTCTCGTGTAGCCTACATATTGCGTTTTTTTTTTAATTTGCTTACCGGGCTAAAGGTTAGCATGTTTAAAATACGTAAGTCGTTTTGTTCATCAAATTTAAGTAGATAACTCATCAGTTGTTTGCATCAGAGCGATAATTTTTGAGATAGTTATTAAAACTGTTTAAAGGTTGTCAAACGTTGTTTCTCGTTGTATATCCTTTAATTCTAGAGTTAAATTGATAAATAACGTGTACGAATTTGTTTAACGCATTTGTTTTGGTTACTCGACGTCTCCGATCTCGTGTAGCCTACATATTGCGTTTTTTTTTTAATTTGCTTACCGGGCTAAAGGTTAGCATGTTTAAAATACGTAAGTCGTTTTGTTCATCAAATTTAAGTAGATAACTCATCAGTTGTTTGCATCAGAGCGACAATTTTTGAGATAGTTATTAAAACTGTTTAAAGGTTGTCAAACGTTGTTTCTCGTTGTATATCCTTTAATTCTAGAGTTAAATTGATAAATAACGTGTACGAATTTGTTTAACGCATTTGTTTTGGTTACTCGACGTCTCAGTTCTCGTGTAGCCTACATATTGCGTTTTTTTTTTAATTTGCTTACCGGGCTAAAGGTTAGCATGCTTAAAATACGTAAGTCGTTTTGTTCATCAAATTTAAGTAGATAACTCATCAGTTGTTTGCATCAGAGCGATAATTTTTGAGATAGTTATTAAAACTGTTTAAAGGTTGTCAAACGTTGTTTCTCGTTGTATATCCTTTAATTCTAGAGTTAAATTGATAAATAACGTGTACGAATTTGTTTAACGCATTTGTTTTGGTTACTCGACGTCTCCCTTCTCGTGTAGCCTACATACTGCGTTTTTTTTTTAATCTGCTTACCGGGCTAAAGGTTAGCATGTTTGAAATACGTAAGTCGTTTTGTTCAACAAATTTAAGTAGATAACTCATCAGTTGTTTGCATCAGAGCGACAATTTTTGAAATAGTTATTAAAACTGTTTAAAGGTTGTTAAACGTTGTTTCTCGTTGTATATCCTTTAATTCTAGAGTTAAATTGATAAATAACGTGTACGAATTTGTTTAACGCATTTGTTTTGGTTACTCGACGTCTCCGTTCTCGTGTAGCCTACATATTGCGTTTTTTTTTTAATTTGCTTACCGGGCTAAAGGTTAGCATGTTTAAAATACGTAAGTCGTTTTGTTCAACAAATTTGAGTAGTTAACTCATCAGTTGTTTGCATCAGAGCGATAACTTTTAGATAGTTATTAAAACTGTTTAAAGGTTGTCAAACGTTGTTTCTCGTTGTATATCCTTTAATTCTAGAGTTAAATTGATAAATAACGTGCACGAATTTGTTTAACGCATTTGTTTTGGTTACTCGACGTCTCCGTTCTCGTGTAGCCTACATATTGCGTTTTTTTTTTAATTTGCTTACCGGGCTAAAGGTTAGGATGTTTAAAATACGTAAGTCGTTTTGTTCATCAAATTTAAGTAGATAACTCATCAGTTGTTTGCATCAGAGCGATAATTTTTGAGATAGTTATTAAAACTGTTTAAAGGCTGTCAAACGTTGTTTCTCGTTGTATATCGTTTAATTCTAGAGTTAAATTGATAAATAACGTGTACGAATTTGTTTAACGCATTTGTTTTGGTTACTCGACGTCTCCGTTCTCGTGTAGCCTACATATTGCGTTTTTTTTTTTAATTTGCTTACCGGGCTAAAGGTTAGCATGTTTAAAATACGTAAGTCGTTTTGTTCATCATATTTAAGTAGATAACTCATCAGTTGTTTGCATCAGAGCGATAATTTTTGAGATAGTTATTAAAACTGTTTAAAGGTTGTCAAACGTTGTTTCTCGTTGTATATCCTTTAATTCTAGAGTTAAATTGATAAATAACGTGTACGAATTTGTTTAACGTATTTGTTTTGGTTACTCGACGTCTCCGTTCTCGTGTAGCCCACATATTGCGTTTTTTTTTTAATTTGCTTACCGGGCTAAAGGTTAGCATGTTTAAAATACGTAAGTCGTTTTGTTCATCATATTTAAGTAGATAACTCATCAGTTGTTTGCATCAGAGCGATAATTTTTGAGATAGTTATTAAAACTGTTTAAAGGTTGTCAAACGTTGTTTCTCGTTGTATATCCTTTAATTCTAGAGTTAAATTGATAAATAACGTGTACGAATTTGTTTAACGCATTTGTTTTGGTTACTCGACGTCTCCGTTCTCGTGTAGCCTACATATTGCGTTTTTTTTTTAATTTGCTTACCGGGCTAAAGGTTAGCATGTTTAAAATACGTAAGTCGTTTTGTTCATCAAATTTAAGTAGATAACTCATCAGTTGTTTGCATCAGAGCGATAATTTTTGAGATAGTTATTAAAACTGTTTAAAGGTTGTCAAACGTTGTTTCTCGTTGTATATCCTTTAATTCTAGAGTTAAATTGATAAATAACGTGTACGAATTTGTTTAACGCATTTGTTTTGGTTACTCGACGTCTCCGTTCTCGTGTAGCCTACATATTGCGTTTTTTTTTAATTTGCTTACCGGGCTAAAGGTTAGCATGCTTAAAATACGTAAGTCGTTTTGTTCATCATATTTAAGTAGATAACTCATCAGTTGCTTGCATCAGAGCGATAATTTTTGAGATAGTTATTAAAATTGTTTAAAGGTTATCGAACGTTGTTTCTCGTTGTATATCCTTTAATTCTAGAGTTAAATTGATAAATAACGTTTACGAATTTGTTTAACGTATTTGTTTTGGTTACTCGACGTCTCCGTTCTCGTGTAGCCTACATATTGCGTTTTTTTTTAATTTGCTTACGGGTCTAAAGGTTAGCATGCTTAAAATACGTAAGTCGTTTTGTTCAACAAATTTAAGTAGATAACTCATCAGTTGTTTGCATCAGAGCGACAATTTTTGAGATAGTTATTAAAACTGTTTAAAGGTTGTCAAACGTTGTTTCTCGTTGTATATCCTTTAATTCTAGAGTTAAATTGATAAATAACGTGTACGAATTTGTTTAACGCATTTGTTTTGGTCACTCGACGTCTCCGTTCTCGTGTAGCCTACATATTGCGTTTTTTTTTAATTTGCTTACCGGGCTAAAGGTTAGCATGCTTAAAATACGTAAGTCGTTTTGTTCATCATATTTAAGTAGATAACTCATCAGTTGTTTGCATCAGAGCGATAATTTTTGAGATAGTTATTAAAACTGTTTAAAGGTTGTCAAACGTTGTTTCTCGTTGTATATCCTTTAATTCTAGAGTTAAATTGATAAATAACGTGTACGAATTTGTTTAACGCATTTGTTTTGGTTACTCGACGTCTCCGTTCTCGTGTAGCCTACATATTGCGTTTTTTTTTTTAATTTGCTTACCGGGCTAAAGGTTAGCATGCTCAAAATACGTAAGTCGTTTTGTTCAACAAATTTAAGTAGATAACTCATCAGTTGTTTGCATCAGAGCGACAATTTTTGAGATAGTTATTAAAACTGTTTAAAGGTTGTCAAACGTTGTTTCTCGTTGTATATCCTTTAATTCTAGAGTTAAATTGATAAATAACGTGTACGAATTTGTTTAACGCATTTGTTTTGGTTACTCGACGTCTCCGTTCTCGTGTAGCCTACATATTGCGTTTTTTTTTTTAATTTGCTTACCGGGCTAAAGGTTAGCATGTTTAAAATACGTAAGTCGTTTTGTTCATCAAATTTAAGTAGATAACTCATCAGTTGTTTGCATCAGAGTGATAATTTTTGAGATAGTTATTAAAACTGTTTAAAGGTTGTCAAACGTTGTTTCTCGTTGTATATCCTTTAATTCTAGAGTTAAATTGATAAATAACGTGTACGAATTTGTTTAACGCATTTGTTTTGGTTACTCGACGTCTCCCTTCTCGTGTAGCCTACATATTGCGTTTTTTTTTTTTTAATTTGCTTACCGGGCTAAAGGTTAGCATGTTTAAAATACGTAAGTCGTTTTGTTCATCAAATTTAAGTAGATAACTCATCAGTTGTTTGCATCAGAGCGACAATTTTTGAGATATTTATTAAAACTGTTTAAAGGTTGTCAAACGTTGTTTCTCGTTGTATATCCTTTAATTCTAGAGTTAAATTGATAAATAACGTGTACGAATTTGTTTAACGCATTTGTTTTGGTTACTCGACGTCTCCGTTCTCGTGTAGCCTACATATTGCGTTTTTTTTTTAAATTTGCTTACCGGGCTAAAGGTTAGCATGTTTAAAATACGTAAGTCGTTTTGTTCATCAAATTTAAGTAGATAACTCATCAGTTGTTTGCATCAGAGCGACAAATTTTTGAGATAGTTATTAAACCTGTTTAAAGGTTGTCAAACGTTGTTTCTCGTTGTATATCCTTTAATTCTAGAGTTAAATTGATAAATAACGTGTACGAATTTGTTTAACGCATTTGTTTTGGTTACTCGACGTCTCCGTTCTCGTGTAGCCTACATATTGCGTTTTTTTTTTAATTTGCTTACCGGGCTAAAGGTTAGCATGTTTAAAATACGTAAGTCGTTTTGTTCATCATATTTAAGTAGATAACTCATCAGTTGTTTGCATCAGAGCGATAATTTTTGAGATAGTTATTAAAACTGTTTAAAGGTTGTCAAACGTTGTTTCTCGTTGTATATCCTTTAATTCTAGAGTTAAATTGATAAATAACGTGTACGAATTTGTTTAACGCATTTGTTTTGTTTACTCGACGTCTCCGTTCTCGTGTAGCCTACATATTGCGTTTTTTTTTTAATTTGCTTACCGGGCTAAAGGTTAGCATGTTTAAAATACGTAAGTCGTTTTGTTCATCAAATTTAAGTAGATAACTCATCAGTTGTTTGCATCAGAGCGATAATTTTTGAGATAGTTATTAAAACTGTTTAAAGGTTGTCAAACGTTGTTTCTCGTTGTATATCCTTTAATTCTAGAGTTAAATTGATAAATAACGTGTACGAATTTGTTTAACGCATTTGTTTTGGTTACTCGACGTCTCCGTTCTCGTGTAGCCTACATATTGCGTTTTTTTTTTAATTTGCTTACGGGTCTAAAGGTTAGCATGCTTAAAATACGTAAGTCATTTTGTTCAACAAATTTAAGTAGATAACTCATCAGTTGTTTGCATCAGAGCGACAATTTTTGAGATAGTTATTAAAACTGTTTAAAGGTTGTCAAACGTTGTTTCTCGTTGTATATCCTTTAATTCTAGAGTTAAATTGATAAATAACGTGTACGAATTTGTTTAACGCATTTGTTTTGGTCACTCGACGTCTCCGTTCTCGTGTAGCCTACATATTGCGTTTTTTTTTAATTTGCTTACCGGGCTAAAGGTTAGCATGCTTAAAATACGTAAGTCGTTTTGTTCATCATATTTAAGTAGATAACTCATCAGTTGTTTGCATCAGAGCGATAATTTTTGAGATAGTTATTAAAACTGTTTAAAGGTTGTCAAACGTTGTTTCTCGTTGTATATCCTTTAATTCTAGAGTTAAATTGATAAATAACGTGTACGAATTTGTTTAACGCATTTGTTTTGGTTACTCGACGTCTCCGTTCTCGTGTAGCCTACATATTGCGTTTTTTTTTTAATTTGCTTACCGGGCTAAAGGTTAGCATGCTTAAAATACGTAAGTCGTTTTGTTCAACAAATTTAAGTAGATAACTCATCAGTTGTTTGCATCAGAGCGACAATTTTTGAGATAGTTATTAAAACTGTTTAAAGGTTGTCAAACGTTGTTTCTCGTTGTATATCCTTTAATTCTAGAGTTAAATTGATAAATAACGTGTACGAATTTGTTTAACGCATTTGTTTTGGTTACTCGACGTCTCCGTTCTCGTGTAGCCTACATATTGCGTTTTTTTTTTAATTTGCTTACCGGGCTAAAGGTTAGCATGTTTAAAATACGTAAGTCGTTTTGTTCATCAAATTTAAGTAGATAACTCATCAGTTGTTTGCATCAGAGTGATAATTTTTGAGATAGTTATTAAAACTGTTTAAAGGTTGTCAAACGTTGTTTCTCGTTGTATATCCTTTAATTCTAGAGTTAAATTGATAAATAACGTGTACGAATTTGTTTAACGCATTTGTTTTGGTTACTCGACGTCTCCGTTCTCGTGTAGCCTACATATTGCGTTTTTTTTTTAATTTGCTTACCGGGCTAAAGGTTAGCATGTTTAAAATACGTAAGTCGTTTTGTTCATCAAATTTAAGTAGATAACTCATCAGTTGTTTGCATCAGAGCGACAATTTTTGAGATATTTATTAAAACTGTTTAAAGGTTGTCAAACGTTGTTTCTCGTTGTATATCCTTTAATTCTAGAGTTAAATTGATAAATAACGTGTACGAATTTGTTTAACGCATTTGTTTTGGTTACTCGACGTCTCCGTTCTCGGTAGCCTACATATTGCGTTTTTTTTTAAATTTGCTTACCGGGCTAAAGGTTAGCATGTTTAAAATACGTAAGTCGTTTTGTTCATCAAATTTAAGTAGATAACTCATCAGTTGTTTGCATCAGAGCGACAATTTTTGAGATAGTTATTAAAACTGTTTAAAGGTTGTCAAACGTTGTTTCTCGTTGTATATCCTTTAATTCTAGAGTTAAATTGATAAATAACGTGTACGAATTTGTTTAACGCATTTGTTTTGGTTACTCGACGTCTCCGTTCTCGTGTAGCCTACATATTGCGTTTTTTTTTTAATTTGCTTACCGGGCTAAAGGTTAGCATGTTTAAAATACGTAAGTCGTTTTGTTCATCATATTTAAGTAGATAACTCATCAGTTGTTTGCATCAGAGCGATAATTTTTGAGATAGTTATTAAAACTGTTTAAAGGTTGTCAAACGTTGTTTCTCGTTGTATATCCTTTAATTCTAGAGTTAAATTGATAAATAACGTGTACGAATTTGTTTAACGCATTTGTTTTGTTTACTCGACGTCTCCGTTCTCGTGTAGCCTACATATTGCGTTTTTTTTTAATTTGCTTACCGGGCTAAAGGTTAGCATGTTTAAAATACGTAAGTCGTTTTGTTCATCAAATTTAAGTAGATAACTCATCAGTTGTTTGCATCAGAGCGATAATTTTTGAGATAGTTATTAAAACTGTTTAAAGGTTGTCAAACGTTGTTTCTCGTTGTATATCCTTTAATTCTAGAGTTAAATTGATAAATAACGTGTACGAATTTGTTTAACGCATTTGTTTTGGTTACTCGACGTCTCCGTTCTCGTGTAGCCTACATATTGCGTTTTTTTTTTTAATATGCTTACCGGGCTAAAGGTTAGCATGTTTAAAATACGTAAGTCGTTTTGTTCATCATATTTAAGTAGATAACTCATCAGTTGTTTGCATCAGAGCGATAATTTTTGAGATAGTTATTAAAACTGTTTAAAGGTTGTCAAACGTTGTTTCTCGTTGTATATCCTTTAATTCTAAAGTTAAATTGATAAATAACGTGTACGAATTTGTTTAACGCATTTGTTTTGGTTACCCCCCCCCCCCCTCGACGTCTCCGTTCTCGTGTAGCCTACATATTGCGTTTTTTTTTAATTTGCTTACGGGTCTAAAGGTTAGAATGCTTAAAATACGTAAGTCGTTTTGTTCAACAAATTTAAGTAGATAACTCATCAGTTGTTTGCATCAGAGCGACAATTTTTGAGATAGTTATTAAAACTGTTTAAAGGTTGTCAAACGTTGTTTCTCGTTGTATATCCTTTAATTCTAGAGTTAAATTGATAAATAACGTGTACGAATTTGTTTAACGCATTTGTTTTGGTTACTCGACGTCTCCGTTCTCGTGTAGCCCACATATTGCGTTTTTTTTTTTAATTTGCTTACCGGGCTAAAGGTTAGCATGTTTAAAATACGTAAGTCGTTTTGTTCATCATATTTAAGTAGATAACTCATCAGTTGTTTGCATCAGAGCGATAATTTTTGAGATAGTTATTAAAACTGTTTAAAGGTTGTCAAACGTTGTTTCTCGTTGTATATCCTTTAATTCTAGAGTTAAATTCATAAATAACGTGTACGAATTTGTTTAACGCATTTGTTTTGGTTACTCGACGTCTCCGTTCTCGTGTAGCCTACATATTGCGTTTTTTTTTTAATTTGCTTACCGGGATAAAGGTTAGCATGTTTAAAATACGTAAGTCGTTTTGTTCATCAAATTTAAGTAGATAACTCATCAGTTGTTTGCATCAGAGCGATAATTTTTGAGATAGTTATTAAAACTGTTTAAAGGTTGTCAAACGTTGTTTCTCATTGTATATCCTTTAATTCTAGAGTTAAATTGATAAATAACGTGTACGAATTTGTTTAACGCATTTGTTTTGGTTACTCGACGTCTCCGTTCTCGTGTAGCCTACATATTGCGTTTTTTTTTAATTTGCTTACCGGGCTAAAGGTTAGCATGCTTAAAATACGTAAGTCGTTTTGTTCATCATATTTAAGTAGATAACTCATCAGTTGTTTGCATCAGAGCGATAATTTTTGAGATAGTTATTAAAACTGTTTAAAGGTTGTCAAACGTTGTTTCTCGTTGTATATCCTTTAATTCTAGAGTTAAATTGATAAATAACGTGTACGAATTTGTTTAACGCATTTGTTTTGGTTACTCGACGTCTCCGTTCTCGTGTAGCCTACATATTGCGTTTTTTTTTTAATTTGCTTACGGGTCTAAAGGTTAGCATGCTTAAAATACGTAAGTCGTTTTGTTCAACAAATTTAAGTAGATAACTCATCAGTTGTTTGCATCAGAGCGACAATTTTTGAGATAGTTATTAAAACTGTTTAAAGGTTGTCAAACGTTGTTTCTCGTTGTATATCCTTTAATTCTAGAGTTAAATTGATAAATAACGTGGGACGAATTTGTTTAACGCATTTGTTTTGGTCACTCGACGTCTCCGTTCTCGTGTAGCCTACATATTGCGTTTTTTTTTAATTTGCTTACCGGGCTAAAGGTTAGCATGCTTAAAATACGTAAGTCGTTTTGTTCATCATATTTAAGTAGATAACTCATCAGTTGTTTGCATCAGAGCGATAATTTTTGAGATAGTTATTAAAACTGTTTAAAGGTTGTCAAACGTTGTTTCTCGTTGTATATCCTTTAATTCTAGAGTTAAATTGATAAATAACGTGTACGAATTTGTTTAACGCATTTGTTTTGGTTACTCGACGTCTCCGTTCTCGTGTAGCCTACATATTGCGTTTTTTTTTTAATTTGCTTACCGGGCTAAAGGTTAGCATGCTTAAAATACGTAAATTGTTTTGTTCAACAAATTTAAGTAGATAACTCATCAGTTGTTTGCATCAGAGCGACAATTTTTGAGATAGTTATTAAAACTGTTTAAAGGTTGTCAAACGTTGTTTCTCGTTGTATATCCTTTAATTCTAGAGTTAAATTGATAAATAACGTGTACGAATTTGTTTAACGCATTTGTTTTGGTTACTCGAAGTCTCCGTTCTCGTGTAGCCTACATATTGCGTTTTTTTTTTAAATTTGCTTACCGGGCTAAAGGTTAGCATGTTTAAAATACGTAAGTCGTTTTGTTCATCAAATTTAAGTAGATAACTCATCAGTTGTTTGCATCAGAGCGACAATTTTTGAGATAGTTATTAAAACTGTTTAAAGGTTGTCAAACGTTGTTTCTCGTTGTATATCCTTTAATTCTAGAGTTAAATTGATAAATAACGTGTACGAATTTGTTTAACGCATTTGTTTTGGTTACTCGACGTCTCCGTTCTCGTGTAGCCTACATATTGCGTTTTTTTTTTAATTTGCTTACCGGGCTAAAGGTTAGCATGTTTAAAATACGTAAGTCGTTTTGTTCATCATATTTAAGTAGATAACTCATCAGTTGTTTGCATCAGAGCGATAATTTTTGAGATAGTTATTAAAACTGTTTAAAGGTTGTCAAACGTTGTTTCTCGTTGTATATCCTTTAATTCTAGAGTTAAATTGATAAATAACGTGTACGAATTTGTTTAACGCATTTGTTTTGTTTACTCGACGTCTCCGTTCTCGTGTAGCCTACATATTGCGTTTTTTTTTTAATTTGCTTACCGGGCTAAAGGTTAGCATGTTTAAAATACGTAAGTCGTTTTGTTCATCAAATTTAAGTAGATAACTCATCAGTTGTTTGCAACAGAGCGATAATTTTTGAGATAGTTATTAAAACTGTTTAAAGGTTGTCAAACGTTGTTTCTCGTTGTATATCCTTTAATTCTAGAGTTAAATTGATAAATAACGTGTACGAATTTGTTTAACGCATTTGTTTTGGTTACTCGACGTCTCCGTTCTCGTGTAGCCTACATATTGCGTTTTTTTTTTTTAATTTGCTTACCGGGCTAAAGGTTAGCATGTTTAAAATACGTAAGTCGTTTTGTTCATCAAATTTAAGTAGATAACTCATCAGTTGTTTGCATCAGAGCGACAATTTTTGAGATAGTTATTAAAACTGTTTAAAGGTTGTCAAACGTTGTTTCTCGTTGTATATCCTTTAATTCTAGAGTTAAATTGATAAATAACGTGTACGAATTTGTTTAACGCATTTGTTTTGGTTACTCGACGTCTCCGTTCTCGTGTAGCCTACATATTGCGTTTTTTTTTAATTTGCTTACCGGGCTAAAGGTTAGCATGCTTAAAATACGTAAGTCGTTTTGTTCATCAAATTTAAGTAGATAACTCATCAGTTGTTTGCATCAGAGCGATAATTTTTGAGATAGTTATTAAAACTGTTTAAAGGTTGTCAAACGTTGTTTCTCGTTGTATATCCTTTAATTCTAGAGTTAAATTGATAAATAACGTGTACGAATTTGTTTAACGCATTTGTTTTGGTTACTCGACGTCTCCGTTCTCGTGTAGCCTACATATTGCGTTTTTTTTTTAATTTGCTTACCGGGCTAAAGGTTAGCATGTTTAAAATACGTAAGTCGTTTTGTTCAACAAATTTAAGTAGATAACTCATCAATTGTTTGCATCAGAGCGACAATTTTTGAGATAGTTATTAAAACTGTTTAAAGGTTGTCAAACGTTGTTTCTCGTTGTATATCCTTTAATTCTAGAGTTAAATTGATAAATAACGTGTACGAATTTGTTTAACGCATTTGTTTTGGTTACTCGACGTCTCCGTTCTCGTGTAGCCTACATATTGCGTTTTTTTTTTAATTTGCTTACCGGGCTAAAGGTTAGCATGTTTAAAATACGTAAGTCGTTTTGTTCAACAAATTTAAGTAGATAACTCATCAATTGTTTGCATCAGAGCGACAATTTTTGAGATAGTTATTAAAACTGTTTAAAGGTTGTCAAACGTTGTTTCTCGTTGTATATCCTTTAATTCTAGAGTTAAATTGATAAATAACGTGTACGAATTTGTTTAACGCATTTGTTTTGGTTACTCGACGTCTCCGTTCTCGTGTAGCCTACATATTGCGTTTTTTTTTAATTTGCTTACCGGGCTAAAGGTTAGCATGTTTAAAATACGTAAGTCGTTTTGTTCATCATATTTAAGTAGATAACTCATCAGTTGTTTGCATCAGAGCGATAATTTTTGAGATAGTTATTAAAACTGTTTAAAGGTTGTCAAACGTTGTTTCTCGTTGTATATCCTTTAATTCTAGAGTTAAATTGATAAATAACGTGTACGAATTTGTTTAACGCATTTGTTTTGTTTACTCGACGTCTCCGTTCTCGTGTAGCCTACATATTGCGTTTTTTTTTTAATTTGCTTACCGGGCTAAAGGTTAGCATGTTTAAAATACGTAAGTCGTTTTGTTCATCAAATTTAAGTAGATAACTCATCAGTTGTCTGCATCAGAGCGATAATTTTTGAGATAGTTATTAAAACTGTTTAAAGGTTGTCAAACGTTGTTTCTCGTTGTATGTCCTTTAATTCTAGAGTTAAATTGATAAATAACGTGTACGAATTTGTTTAACGCATTTGTTTTGGTTACTCGACGTCTCCGTTCTCGTGTAGCCTACATATTGCGTTTTTTTTTAATTTGCTTACCGGGCTAAAGGTTAGCATGCTTAAAATACGTAAGTCGTTTTGTTCATCATATTTAAGTAGATAACTCATCAGTTGTTTGCATCAGAGCGATAATTTTTGAGATAGTTATTAAAACTGTTTAAAGGTTATCAAACGTTGTTTCTCGTTGTATATCCTTTAATTCTAGAGTTAAATTGATAAATAACGTGTACGAATTTGTTTAACGCATTTGTTTTGGTTACTCGACGTCTCCGTTCTCGTGTAGCCTACATATTGCGTTTTTTTTTTTAATTTGCTTACGGGTCTAAAGGTTAGCATGCTTAAAATACGTAAGTCGTTTTGTTCAACAAATTTAAGTAGATAACTCATCAGTTGTTTGCATCAGAGCGACAATTTTTGAGATAGTTATTAAAACTGTTTAAAGGTTGTCAAACGTTGTTTCTCGTTGTATATCCTTTAATTCTAGAGTTAAATTGATAAATAACGTGGACGAATTTGTTTAACGCATTTGTTTTGGTCACTCGACGTCTCCGTTCTCGTGTAGCCTACATATTGCGTTTTTTTTTAATTTGCTTACCGGGCTAAAGGTTAGCATGCTTAAAATACGTAAGTCGTTTTGTTCATCATATTTAAGTAGATAACTCATCAGTTGTTTGCATCAGAGCGATAATTTTTGAGATAGTTATTAAAACTGTTTAAAGGTTGTCAAACGTTGTTTCTCGTTGTATATCCTTTAATTCTAGAGTTAAATTGATAAATAACGTGTACGAATTTGTTTAACGCATTTGTTTTGGTTACTCGACGTCTCCGTTCTCGTGTAGCCTACATATTGCGTTTTTTTTTTTTAATTTGCTTACCGGGCTAAAGGTTAGCATGCTTAAAATACGTAAATTGTTTTGTTCAACAAATTTAAGTAGATAACTCATCAGTTGTTTGCATCAGAGCGACAATTTTTGAGATAGTTATTAAAACTGTTTAAAGGTTGTCAAACGTTGTTTCTCGTTGTATATCCTTTAATTCTAGAGTTAAATTGATAAATAACGTGTACGAATTTGTTTAACGCATTTGTTTTGGTTACTCGACGTCTCCGTTCTCGTGTAGCCTACATATTGCGTTTTTTTTTTAATTTGCTTACCGGGCTAAAGGTTAGCATGCTTAAAATACGTAAATTGTTTTGTTCAACAAATTTAAGTAGATAACTCATCAGTTGTTTGCATCAGAGCGACAATTTTTGAGATAGTTATTAAAACTGTTTAAAGGTTGTCAAACGTTGTTTCTCGTTGTATATCCTTTAATTCTAGAGTTAAATTGATAAATAACGTGTACGAATTTGTTTAACGCATTTGTTTTGGTTACTCGACGTCTCCGTTCTCGTGTAGCCTACATATTGCGTTTTTTTTTTAATTTGCTTACCGGGCTAAAGGTTAGCATGCTTAAAATACGTAAATTGTTTTGTTCAACAAATTTAAGTAGATAACTCATCAGTTGTTTGCATCAGAGCGACAATTTTTGAGATAGTTATTAAAACTGTTTAAAGGTTGTCAAACGTTGTTTCTCGTTGTATATCCTTTAATTCTAGAGTTAAATTGATAAATAACGTGTACGAATTTGTTTAACGCATTTGTTTTGGTTACTCGAAGTCTCCGTTCTCGTGTAGCCTACATATTGCGTTTTTTTTTTAAATTTGCTTACCGGGCTAAAGGTTAGCATGTTTAAAATACGTAAGTCGTTTTGTTCATCAAATTTAAGTAGATAACTCATCAGTGCGACAATTTTTGAGATAGTTATTAAAACTGTTTAAAGGTTGTCAAACGTTGTTTCTCGTTGTATATCCTTTAATTCTAGAGTTAAATTGATAAATAACGTGTACGAATTTGTTTAACGCATTTGTTTTGGTTACTCGACGTCTCCGTTCTCGTGTAGCCTACATATTGCGTTTTTTTTTTAATTTGCTTACCGGGCTAAAGGTTAGCATGTTTAAAATACGTAAGTCGTTTTGTTCATCATATTTAAGTAGATAACTCATCAGTTGTTTGCATCAGAGCGATAATTTTTGAGATAGTTATTAAAACTGTTTAAAGGTTGTCAAACGTTGTTTCTCGTTGTATATCCTTTAATTCTAGAGTTAAATTGATAAATAACGTGTACGAATTTGTTTAACGCATTTGTTTTGTTTACTCGACGTCTCCGTTCTCGTGTAG